>NW_027397115.1:5537639-5799591 GCF_003265705.2 Callorhinus ursinus
GAAGGAAGGAAGGAAGGAAGGAAGGAAGGAAGGAAGGAAGGAAGGAAAGCAGAGGAAGGAAGTGGTGGGGTAGGGAGGAAGTCAGTTGTACTTTAGATAGGGGAGTCAGAGAAGCCTTTCGATGAGATGATAACTTGAGTAGAGACGGAGTCAAGTGGTGGCTACACCTAAATGGCTCTTGGGGAGGAAAGCCCTGGCAGCAGAGGCAGGAGTACAAGGGTGGTGCCTGGGGCAACAGTGCTCCTGGGCTGGAAGCAGAACACCAGCGAATTAGGAGGGAGCAGGAGGAGATGAAGTCAGAGATGGTTATTTCTTTTGTTTAAAGGTAGAGTCACACAAAACAATATTGACCCGTTCTACTGATCTCATCATACAAAAGTATCAGTTAGAATCCCATTGGATGCAAGTAGCAGAAAATCCAACTCAAAATAGCTAAATAATAAGGCATGTTATCATCTCACATTAAAAAAAAAAGTCTGAAAGAAAAGTCGCTTCAGCTAATTCAGCAGTTCAGTGGCCTCTTGAATGACATATAGGCTTTTCCTGTCTTTCCGTTATGCAAACCCCAGCATATTGGCCTTGTCCTACCACGTTAGCTCCCTTCGTGTTTGCGATATCATTGCATGGCTCCGGCCATCACATGTTCACACAACTACATCCAGCGGCAGAAAAAGAGCTCTTCAGTTTCTTGAGTCTCTCTTTAGGAAGAAAGAGCCTTTTCCCCAAACTCCTCGGTATCCTTTCCCTCAAATCGCATTTGCCCAACGTGATGTTCCATATCAAGACATAAATTAATCATTGGTAAGAGGAAATGGATTATTCTAAATAGTTTAAGCGAATTAGAGCTCACCTCCTGGAGCTGCTATGAATAGTCTCGGAAACATATGGCCACGCTGAGGAGGATAGGTACCTGTTAGGGAGAAGGAAGTAGTCAGGTGGCAATTGGTAGACACTGCTAGTTGTTCAACAAATATCCTTTCCCTTCTTTCTTATTAATAGACTCCTAGAATTATTCAAGATGCCATTAAGCCCAACTAAAAACAAAACAAAGCTCAATATCCCTAACTCCTTGCAGATTTTTTTTTCCTTGATCAAAAAGCATAGATTCTGGGGCGCCTGGGTGGCTCAGTCGTTAAGCATCTGCCTTCAGCTCAGGTCATGATCCCAGGGTCCTGGGATCGAGCCCCACATTGGGCTCTCTGCTCTGCGGGAAGCCTGCTTCTCCCTCTCCCTCTGCCCCTGCTTGTGTTTCCTCTCTGTGTCTCTCTCTGTCAAATAAATAAATAAATAAAATCTTTAAAAAAAAAAAAAAAAAGCACAGATTCTGCTAGCATGCTCATCTTCTTTTCAGATGGACTATGTCCCCATTCTAATGGAGCAGCCATCATGGGATCATGAAGATGACAGCCATGTGCAAAGGATGGTAGACCAGGAAGACAGAAGGAGTTTAAGTCCTTGGTGACTTCATGGACTCAAGGACTTTTTATTATGTGAAGGGAAAAACAATCCTAGCGGTTGACCCACCATTTGATAGGTCTTGCTACACGCAGCCAAGGCAGCTTGCTGTTAGATAACCAGGGGTATCTGCTACATAGAGGAGCCTGGGTGTTCTTATGAGGAAAGCTCATAATCTAATCCAGTCTGCTCAGCACAGCTCAGGGGGGAATCTCCTTCTCAATGTACAAAAGTATATAGTGGAGCTGCAGCATTCATGCATTTAACTTACCAAACAAGCAGAGAGACAGAGAAAGCTCTTTGCTAGCTTTCAACAACCTTCCAAGTTCAAACTAGACCTTGGCTTTTGACGCATCCAGAGAAAAGGAAAGCCAGAGCCAAAATGCTAAGAGAAACAAAAAATGTTCATCCAGGACTTCTGAACCTCCAGGAACCCTGGTCCTGGCAATTAAGCAACTAAAGATGCCAACTGACCCTCTGCCCTTGATCTTCTTCCTAGTGACAGAAACTCACACGGAAGTCTGGAACTAACCTTTCTACTCAGTGAGTGGCTGAAGAAACATATTGCATCATCTAAGAAGGCAGGCAAGACAACACAGGTGAATCATTTAGCGTGGATTTATTGAGAGGGTTCCCTCTGAGGTTCAACTTAAGAGAAATCAGAAAATGCCTACGCTGCCTAGTTCTACATTCTATTTAATAATCACCATCAGTTAAGCCAGCTAACATTTTAATTTTTTTTTTTTTTTTAGCAATCTCTACACTCAACGTGGGGCTCGAACTCATGGCCCCTAAATCAAGAGTCACATACTCTTCCAACTGAGCCTGGCTGGCACCCTGCCAGCTAACATTTTATGAGCACTTAGTATTTGCCATGAATGATACAACACATTTTATATGGAATTTTCTCATTTACAATTCACAAGTCTATGAAAGGACTGTGATTATCCCCATTTCACTGAAGAGGAAGCTCATGCAGAGAGTGGCTAAGGAATGTGTCCAAAGTCAAGCAGCTTTTAAGGGGCAGCTCTCGGATGCACATACGGGCCATCTGATCCCCCACACTCACATGTTCAACATCACACATAAAATCTGTGAGTCCATTCAAACTCACTGAAAGGCATTCTGAAGGCAATTCCTAAATTCAGTGTCATTGACTCTATTTCAGTGTGGTGCATTCAAGACAGCAATCCAAGGAAGATAGTTTATTGAGAATACGGCTTAATTGTACAAGTGATTCAAGCACCAACATCTTTCAATTAAAAGAATTGAAGACATGATCTACTTCTTATAAAACACCGGTCTTTCCTATGAAATGTCCTGCCCACGACATTTCAAAATGAGTCTCTAAATGGCTGCTTCCTGCCTCCAAGGAGTTTATGATCCAATAGGAAGTGAAATCTATCTCATGTTTGATTTTGCCTCCTTAGTGCTTCTGATATGCCAGGTAAATTCAGTGTGACTCCTTACCACAAGCCTCTGTCTGAGGTTAATAGCATCATCTTGATTTTTATTATTTTTTTTTAAAGACTTTTTAAAAATTTTTTGACAGAGAGAGAGCGAGAGCACAAGCAGGGGTAGAGGGAGAGGGAGAAGGAGGCTCCCCACTGAGCAGGGAGCCTGACTTGGGGCTCCTTCCCAGGACCCTGAGATCATGACCTGAGCCGAAGGCAGATGCTGAACCGACTGAGCCACCCAGGCGCCCCAGCATCATCCTGATTTTTAAATGAAGAAACAGAGACTTAAAGACACCAAGGATGCTGTTCATAGTCTCAAAACTAGTGTGTGCAGGACACGGCACCACCATGAGCATAAAGGTTGGCGCTGCACAAGGACACCTAGCACAGAGAGGTGAATTTCAGCTAGCCCTTCCTCCACGTGCCATGTGGGGCCCCTAAAGCTTGCCCATGCAGCCATCAACTCAAAGATGCAGCACCTGCCCTGAGGGAGCACTTTTTTCTAAATAGCACAAAGGTACCAAATGGACTAGTTTGGGTCCCACCAACTAAAACGGAGTTCATAGATGCCAAAACGTATGTTCCTAAACATCTCCAAGCAAAGATGAGGACTGAGGTTTCTCTTCATTACCAGCCTCCTTGTACTTCCTTTTTCTCAACTATAAAGTGGGGACAATAACAGCATCTTCCTTATCGGGTCGATGTGAGCACTAAATGGGTTACTCCTTGCAAAGCACCTAAAACAGTGCCTGACACACAGCTATCCGTGAGCCATGATTATTCTTCATTATAAATTTTATCATCGTTGTTAATTTTACATTACTTTTGTACATGCTTGAAACCTATCACTTGCCCCCCCCCCCCGCCCAAATTTCTGACTTGCACATTTCACATTGGAACCAGGTCACTTTTACCTGTTTTCTATTAAGCAAAAACCACGCAGGTCATCCATGGAGACATTTAGATCCTGCCTTTTGAGTTACTGTTGTAATGCAAAAGGACCCAAGTTTGGGATCAAAGCTACCTTTCAGACAATGTAGTCTAAATGCTAAGCTGGGAAATCCCATTCTTTTGTTTCCTGCTCTGCTGCGAGAGACCGGCTGTGTCATAGTTGTTTTCCATTCTGTGATTCAGTCTTCCTTTCTGTAAATGAAGGGGCACACCCCTTGAGTAAAAGAGAGCCTGCGTTTGTCTAGGATTATTAACTCTGTCTTGCAGAATCACGTCGCCACCCACTCACAGCAATCTCGTGTGGTCCTCAAAGATCAACAGCTGTACAGTTGCCTGCGGTAATAAACAAAGTATAAATAGACAAGTTGTTGGCGGGGCTTGCAAACGCTCCTTGGTGTGTCCCTGATGACAAAGGTAAAATGAGTCCCTTCCCCAAAGTCTGAAGTAGGTATTTTAGGGTGAATCATGCTTAAGTAAACCTCTTCTTTGGATTTTATTGTGCTCTTGGGATTTTTCCACGACCTTTAGCATAAGAGGAACCCTAGAGATGCCTTGAGCTCCACCTACATTAAAAGCTGATAAAAACTATGCCTGTCTTCACTGAAAGCGTTGGGCAAAAGAGATTGGGAATCCTAACTGCTCCCTGGCTAATTGTTTCCATGCGTGAGTTAACCTGTATGCTTCTCTTCCCTCCTCTGTAACAGGAAGGCTGCTTCCTCTGTCCACCTCCAGCTTGCTCTGAGGATCAAATGAAAAATAATATGATAATAATGCTTGGAAAAGGACTGCAACAAAATCTAGCATTGGGATCATTTCAAAGGACCTGTTTTTTATCTCATGAATAAAGACAAAATTTCTTGCAAGACTCTCCTTTAATAGACACAGATTCCAAAAGGGGGGGCGTGCAAAGAAACTTTCCTAGGACTCTTCTGTAAAGCTGACTGCCTCAGGGAGACTGACAAATTTCTTTGGACCAGTGACATCCCCGATAAAGTTAGAAATCCGAGCCTTGAAAAAATAATGTGCCGGCTCCACAAATCCTAATCAAGATCCACCCGTGCGGGTCGTTTACTCTTTGGGTGCCTACGATGAGAGGTCCAGTAATTAAGCACGCTGCTCTCCTGCTCTCAGACACATCGCCGGGAAAGCTTCTGAGCCCATGGCTCGCCAGCAGCCACGTTTTGTTAAATTCCTGGTGTTTGTGCAAATCGAGGTGGAGGTATTTCTCCAGTTCACCATCCTCTCCATCCCCAGGCTCTGGACACACCTCCCATTTCCTATTTAACAGACTGATAGGGAATAAATTCAACCAAAGTAACAATCCCCTGAAACGTCTACTAAAAGATAACCTGAAAGTAAGAAAGCAACCAGGTTGTTTTACAGTAGATTAACAAAAGGCCGGGGGCACCTGGGTGGCTCAGTCAGTTGAGCGTCTGCCTTTGGCTCGGGTCATGATCTCAGGGTCCTGGAATCAAGTCCGGCATCGGGCTCCCTGCTCTGCGGCAGGGAACCTGCTTCTGCCTCTCCTCCCTGCTTGTGCTCTCTGTCACTATCTCTGTCTCTCTTGCTCAAATAAATAAATAAAATATTTGAAAAAAAACAAAAGACCAACTAATGTTGTGCCTAATCTAAAGACCCTCCCGGATCCACCGCATCCCTGTCTTCGTCTCAGAAGAAAGAGATGTGATTTTCTCTTTAATATTCAAAAGTTTAATTTGCTACCTTAAGCTAGTAGGATGTGTATTTTGAAAGATAAATTTAAAGAACCACCCGTCATTTGGGATGCTTCCTATTTCTCAAAAAAAGAAGAAGCAGCTTAATAACTTTAAGCAGAGTATGAGAGAGAGGGAACCGTATGTTTCCCTTTTGTTCAACGGGGAAGTTTCAATAACCGTTTTAAGTAATCTACCATTTGGGGACGAGGTAAAGTTCTGTCAAGCTTCCAAACATGATTTAACTAAGGAATGCCCCAAACCAGGAAGTCCTTTGTGCCTGGGGACTCCTCATTCTTAGAAGTTAAAGGGCTTTCTGTTTATTATAAAGCTGATTCTTTGAGGGGGCTTTTGTTTGTTTGCTTTTGCAAGTTAATTTTATTTGATTTTTTTTTTTAGATTACACAAGCAAAGGCAGAATGCTGCCGTATCTATGATTGAAAATAGAAAGTTGCCCAGCTCTCTCTGACGCGCGTACCTTCCCCCGCCCCCGCCTGTTTCTCCTCTCTTCCTGTGTTAATGGTGAGTGTACTCTTCCTATTCTTTTTCTATATTTTTACACGAATACAAATGTCTATATTTTACACACACACAGATATGCCTTTTTTTTAAGGAAACCATATAGTATTCACCTGTCTACAGCTGTGTTTTAATCAACATCAGGCTTTGTGAACCTGCGTAGCCCATCTCACGCCTCCGAGCCTTTTTCTGAAGACACCCTTGCTCACTTAGAACCACATTAATTTTCCATTGCCTTCTAGATGCAACTTCACATCTTCTCAAGGAAAATTTCAAGCCCGCGAGAGGAGGCTCACTTCCTCTCTTGCCCAGAGGAAATAATGCTTTCACGCTTTGGAAACAGCATTACCATACCTCATTGCCCTATTCCAGTCTGAGTACCCAACAGACAAATTATACTTTTCCTGTTCGCCGCGGCTTCGAGTTCTCAGGACTAGAGCAGCCCCCTGAGCCAGAGAGAGAAAACAGTAATAATTTTTACAAGGTGCTGTGCCCTGATGGAGGCAGAGGTTTAACCACAATGACAAACTGCTCAGCTCAACCCCGCCTGCCTGGAAAAGCATCTGTTTTCTTTCCCCTGCCTGGTTACTAGTGGGCTTTGTCACCTGATTCATAAAGATGAGATTGCTGAAAACAACAGGCGGCCATAAGCCTCCAGGAAATATAATAGCATATAGCTCCTTTCTGAGTTGTGTGTGTGCTTGTGCGTGTGTGTGTGTGTGTGTGTGTGTACGCGTGTCTTGCATGCACATTTATAGCAGTAGCACTTGGCCTGGAAAGATGTTCTGCCCGGGAGAGGCAGGGATTTCCCCCACAGCAGGTAAACCAGCCCAGGGGTTGGAACCGGCCCGCTCAGCTTCATTTACTCCTTCATTCATCCAGTCGACAAGCACCAGCCCCCTCTTTTAAAATAGCCTCACGGTTCCAGAGGCACCCCAGGGATCAGATTCCTGGATTCAAAGCCAAGCTCTGCCATGCCCTAGCCCTGCGACTTAGTCTCCATATTCCGCAGCTGTAAAATAAGGAAAAATACACGTCCAAATCTCTTACCCAAATCCTTTGAGCCGAACAGGGTTTGGCATTCAGAATTTTCAGATTTTGAAAACGTGATCTGGTGCGTATGCTGTGTTACACGGGATCTCCCGCGGGGCCCTGGGGCACACCCCGTAATTGGCCTCATCCATGTGTCTGCAGAGAAACATACGACGGTTAAATTAGTGAGATAAAGATAGACAGTCAATAGCCTCACATCACTCAAGTCATATTTTGTAGCCACATGAGCCACGTCAGATCATTTTGCTGCCAAATTTATTTTTTAAAAGGATAGCTTTTGGAATGTCTAGGTGTGTGGACCCCGAACAGCATCAACCTTAGGGAGCGGTAAGGAGGATTAAGTGGGACCATACCTAAAAACATACCTGAGAAATGCTCGGTAAATATCTGCTGAGCGCCCACTATGGCCAGACTCTACACAGGAGCAGCTGAGTGATAACCACCAACAAGGCCAGCACGTGTTTTCTGAAAAGGGTCGATATCTTCGTTTGTGGACTATCCGATCTCTATCACAACTGAACTCCGCCGCGAGACACGATATGTGAAGGAATGAACATGTCTGTGTTCCAATAAAACTTTATTTACAAAAAGGGAGAAGAGGCCGAATTTGGCCCACACGCTGTAGTTTATGAGCCCCTGATCAAGACAGACATGACTCCAGCTCTTCATGGTGCTTGCATTTGAGTGCAGAAGACAACTCATCAAATAATCAAACAGATGTCCAGTCTGATCATGATGCATATTAAAAGGAAATAGAATGTGCATTTAGCAAGATCTGCAGGCGAGCCGTGTGCACCTTAAAGTCTGAGAGGTGCTGGTCTGGTCCGTCCCATGCTTCCACAGGACAGGGCTTTCCACTGCTCGCAGTCAGTGAGGACATTCGCCTCTATAACTCCCCTACAAGGTGGGTCTCATGATGCCCATTTCACAGATAGGGAAACGGAGGCTACAGGGGTTTAAGTCATTGACCTCATATCACCAATTTTGCACGTTCTGGTTTTTTTTAGACTCAACCTTCAGAATCCCAAGCCTGCACCCTTAACCACATTTTTTTTTTCTTGCTTTGTGAGAAATCTCTCCAGTGAAATCTCCAGGAAAGGAGGCATGACATTGCCCAAAGCCAACAGTTCTCAAATGTTTTGGGCTCAGGACTCCTGAACACCCTTCAAAATTACTGATGAGTAGCACCTGGCTGGCTCAGTTGGTGGAGTGTGCGATTCTTGATCTCGGGGTCGTGGCTTCCAGCCCCACACCGGGCGTGGAGCCCACTTAAAAAAAAAGAAGTTAAAAAAATTTTTTTTAGAAACTACTGATGACCCCAAAGAGCTTTTATTTATCAAAGGTAGACCTATCTATATTTGCCTACTCAAAATCAAGTCTGAGAAAATTTTGAAATGTTAATTTTTTAATCCATTTAAAAATATCCGTAACAAACCTCTTACATATTAACATCAATAACATTTTTATGAAAAATAACTATCCCTCCCCCACCCCCAATTTAGTGAGTAGATTCGCGTTGGTTTTACGTTTTTTACAAATGCCTGTAGCATTCAGCTTCCTACAAGACGACTTTCGGGGTCGTTGAATTTCACATATCATACAGGCCCTGGAAAACACACCTTGACGCGTGAAAGAATGGGGGTGAAGACAGCAAAGAGCATTTGCCTCTCGGCCCGGCTCAGTGCAAAGTCAGTTCCTCCTGCAGGTTCTGAGGGAGAGACGGTGCCCCGCCCCTCTCCCGGCTCCTGGTGGCTTGGTGGTCCTTGGCTTGTGGCTCCATCACTTGGATCTCTATCTTTACTCAGGATATCCCCTTTGCTTCTTTGTGCCTGAATTTCCTTCTTTCTATAAGGATACCAGTCATTGAGGTAGAACACGCCCCCCCAATCCAGTATCACCTCATCTCTTGATTCCATCTGCCAAATCCCTTTCTCTGGGGCAGCCAGGAATGACATCCAGAGTCACATTGTGAGAAACAGCACCGATGCCACCTCAGGGCTCTAGACCAGGGACCAGCAAACTACCGCCATGGGCTGAACCATGCTATCACCTGCTGATCTAAGGGCCCATGAACAATGAATGGTTTGACCTTTTTAAATGGTTGTATAAGTATCTGCATAATTGGCTTGATATTGCCTCTTTCCCTGGCAAAGCCTAAAATATCTCTCTGGCCCTTGACAGAAAAAGTTTGCCAGGCCCTGGTGTAAACCCTGCTGTCTACGCCGGACCCACCACCAACACCGGTTGTGGATGTTTGGTTCTGCTATTAGAACCACAGTCAAGGCCACCAATGATCACAGAATACTAGCATCCCAAGTCACTAGAGTGGACCCCATGTAGCCATCCCTCTGTGCATCAGTAGGTTCCAAGCCAAAGTCTGGGGCAGGTTCCTCTGACAGCTAGTCCAACGAGGGTCCACACCCTCTCTGCAAGGGGCCCTGGAAATCAATTTTCTACATTTTCCACTTTAGTGGTAAAAGGTGGGCTCCGCTTTTTACCAAAAATCTGAAGTTTTTTCCAAACATCCCCAGGTTTAGGAAGTAGGTTCAGGTGGTGGATGAATTATAAACAGGATAAACACACTACACCTGGTAAGGACACATCATCTCAGAACTTTCTCCGCTGGACACAGACGAGCAAGACATCTGATAACCAGCTTTCGATTTAAGTCAGTCTACACTGGCCAAAGATGACGGTTAGATAGTTTCCCAACGTTCTCATCTAAATGTAAGATTTGAACCTCTGACAGGTGTTCTGAACTTTCCGTATCTGCGCCTCTGCCTTGTAGAGTCAGAAACTTCCCTAAGCACGGGGAGCCACAGGGCTGACAGCTCACAAAACAAAACGATTTTAAATATATCATCTCGCTTCCTGCAATAAACCCCGTAGCAGACACAGGTGGTTACCTCTCATTACAGAGTCTATTCTTGAAAACACTCCAATATAATCAGTGTGAGAAGCCGTCTGCGCAGTTCAGTTAGTGGAAACTCAGCAGGAGTGCGGTTAGCTAACAGGGGAAGGAGAATGCGTTGTTTGGGGATAGCTAGCAAACCCCACAGCAGAAAGGACCACACTCCGGCCACAGCTATGACAAATGCTTCTTGCAATTCAGAAATAGGGTTTTTACTGGTGAAACCAGTGACTAATGATAATTAGCACAACGACATCAGAAATGGGTTCGCACTGGTAAAATTAAAGGTATTCAGGACATGTGAGTTGACTAGAATGCATTATGAGATACAACAATCCGCCCTTTACCTACATCCTTCCCCACTTCTTCCCTGACTGGTCCTGTGTGCAGCCACTCGTTAGGAGGGTTTCTGACTGAATCATGCCAGCCAGACAGCACAGAATTCTGCTTTTGGAAATATTGTTAATGCCTGCCGTGAGTGAACCTTTCATTCAGGGTGTGACCAGAGCCCCTGAAAGAATATCAAGCTTCCAGAATAGGTTGTGTAAGCTGTTTTGTGCCTGCCTTGCTAATGAATGTTTGGCTATAAGAGTAGCAAAATTTAGACAGACTAGATTTTATAATAACTTGTAGCTGGACTGTGGGGGAATACCCATGTCTGCCAGAAATAACCTAAGAATGGTTCCATGTCAAATTGGCTTAGATCACAATAGTTTACCTAGTACCCGATACCCCACCCATGTCTGCCTTCCTACGAGAATCCCTATTGGCTCAGCTTTTAGTCAGCAATATATCCAGAGACGATGGGCCCAGGACCAGGAGATGAACCATGATTAGTCTAAACCAGGCATCAGCAAACTATGGCCCGTGGGTTAATTCTGGCTCACCACCTGGTTTTGTAAATAAAATTTTATTAGAACATGGCCCCACCCATTTATCTATGTGCTTTCTGTGGCTTCTTTCAAGCCACTGAAATAGCAAATTGAGTAGTTGCCACAGAAACTGCATGGCCCACAAAACCTAAGATATTTGTTATCTGGCCCTTTATAGGAAATATTTTTCAACCTCCGGTATAGAATAATGCTAGTCCAAGCGTGTTCTATGGAATAGAAGCATCGGCATCACCTGAGAGCTCGTTAGAAATGCAGACTTCTCACGCACCACACAGACCCAGCCTGGAATCAAATTATTTAGGAGGTTAAACTTCCCACAAAGGAGGAAAGCCGTGACTGGCTTAGACCGACTCTCCTTCATCTGTTAGAGCTGGGTGCGTTGCTGCCCAAACTAAATGCAGGTTCTGTTTGTAGGGAAGAAGAAGAAATAACCCATTTGCCCTTAGGGTTCATTCTCCTTTGGTCACAGAATTTTAACATGGATAAACCAAGCCCCTAAATGCCAAAAGTCTGTATGTTACCATCAAGGGTAATGGAAGAGGGGATGTCATTGGAGGTAGGCAAACTTAGTTTCATGTACACGCCTTAGGCAAATCCTTACCTCCCTGAACTTCGGGTTTCTTAAATGTAAAATAAGGACAGTGATTTCACACATGAGGTTTGTATCACTTGCAGCTGCAAGTAATGGAACAGCCTGCAGAAGAGACCAACTATGGTCTAACAAACACGAAATCTGGAGGTAAGGAGTTAGAGCACTGCATAGGAGGACTAACAGTGTCACCGAAGATTTAGCCTCTTTCCCTCTTTCTTCTCTGCCATCTCCCATGTACTTAAACTCCTTCCCTTGGTGCTTTCAAGATGGCCACCTCAGCTCCAATCATCTTACTCCGATGCAGAGGCAGCGGGAAGGGAAGTGACCGCCTTCCTGCACACCTCTTTTGATCGGGGTGGGGGGAACGCCTTTCTCAGAGGTACCACCCTCCTCCAGCAGAATTCTGCTTATATCTCACTGGCCAGAACTGGTTTATATAGTCACCCCTAGACAATCACAGATAAAGATAGGATTCCTGTGATTAGCTTAGACCAGCAGGGGTCCTCAAACGTTTTCCATAAAGAGCCAGACAGTAAGTATTTTAGGCTTTGCACACCATATAATGTCTCTCACTACTACTCAACTCCACTATAACAGTGTGGAAGGAGCCATAGACAATGCGTGAACTAACCGGGTCTGGCTGTGTTCCAGGAAAGCCTGGTTTACAAAAAGACGCTGTGGGTGGGATTTGGCCCCCAAGCCATAGTCTGCCAACCCCTGTCCTATACTATAGTCATTTAAAGTGCAGGAGCTAGAGTCAGACGAATTGAAGGCCTGGCTTTGCCACTTTCCAGCCCTGTAACTGTAAAGAGATAGCTTAACCTGTGTGTTCCAGCTTCCTTATTTTGTAAAGCTGAAAATGCTTAGACCTTCAGGAAACAGAATCCATCTAAAGATATAAATGTCCCCCTGGACAGGGCAGCTCCAGGGATGGTCAATTCAACTGCTGTAGTCCCAAGTTCTTTGTATCCTCCTGTTCTGCCCACCTCAGTGAATGACTTTGAATTTCCAATTTGCCTCTCAAGCCACAAAATGGCTGCCACAGTGCCAGGTGGCATATATTCATCTAAAGAAAATCTAAAAATTGAACATTCCTTCCCTTGTTTACCTTTTCAAGAGCAAGGATAACTTTCCCAGAAATATGCCCTCAGCCTGCTTACTTCACCTCTCATCGGTTAGCATTATGTTACACGCCAGTTCCTTAACCTGTTATTAGCAACAGAAATAAAATTATCTTAACTGCTTAGACTCCTTTAACCACAACAGCTGGGGGTGAGGTCCAGGCATTGACAACTTTTAAAAAGCTCCGAAGATAATCTGACCTTATGGCCAGGGTGGAGAACCACTCATAATGACCAATCAAAACACCATTGGCCCTTGGGACTGTTGAGGTTCCAACTTTCCCTGAAGCACATAGCAGTCAAAAAAAATTAAAATTAAATATATACATATGTGTGTACATGTAAATTGAGTTTTATCCGCAAAGAAAATAATTACAGATTTCTCTTAGACAACAGCCAGGATCTGCTAAACTAATGATCTCATTTTTTTTCTTACATAATTTTGAGGAAAAAAATACATTGTGTCTTGCATATTTTTTTAAGTCAACTCTACCCCCAACGTGGGGCTCAAACTCACGACTCTGAGATCGAGAGTTACATGCCTTACTGACTGAGGCAGCCAGGCACCCCTCTTGCGTGTTTTTAAGCGGACATCTTTAATTTTTATTACAATTCAAAGGAATTCATTTTTATTTAGTAGGAAAATAGTAAACGTTTTGTAAAAAAAAAATGTGGTGACTGACTGTAATTGGAATTCCTAACTCATATGATTTGATAAAATAACTTTTAACTAATATATTGAGTAGCACACGCTAAATATGAAAGAAAACCATAAAACTTTTTTTTTAAAGATTTTGTTTATTTATTTGAGAGAGAGAATGAGAGAGAGAGAGCACGAGAGGGGATAGGGTCAGAGGGAGAAGCCAGACTCCCTGCCGAGCGGAACTCGATCCCGGGACTCCAGGATCATGACCTGAGCCGAAGGCAGTCGCTTAACCAACTGAGCCACCCAGGCGCCATTTTTATCCTGAGATATTCAGGGTGTTTTTATCTTCAGTGTCTGCTGAAATATTTGATGGTTCTAGAAAACATTCCAGTTACATCTCTAAGAATCAACAGTACTATTATACCTCTGGGGTTGTTCTGAATGCTCCTTAGAAAGAAACGCATGTAAGATAAAGTAATATAGGATGCCTGCATTTAGGCACCTTGATTAATCATTAAAGGGAAGTTTCTTTAATCTCTTGGTTTGTTACCGTGTTATACCCTCTACCCACTTCATGCAGCTGGTGGAGCACACAGACTTCTCCGTAAGGTGGGAAGAGGGTGAGCATGAACCTGGGCATGCAGGAGCATGCCCAGGCAGTCTTAGGAATAAGTAAATGTAAGTGTAAATGTGTAAATTCTGGAAATCAATTCTAGTAAATTCCTCCTGTTTTAAGACCCTTCTACAATATTTCATTGGTCGTTTTGCCAATGAGAGGAGATAACAGCGCCATAGGCCAAGTACTCAGTAATTGGTAACTATTAGTATTTGTGGTCATAAATAAAGGAGAAGCATCTTCCCCGTCTGGTGAGGGGAAGGGGATAAGGGTGTTAGACTCAGAACTGAGGGTAAGCTCTTGGCTAACCTGCACCTTGAGAGCGCCTAAGACCTTCCAGCTTGGACAGGTTGTAATAACAGCGGAGTTGGTGAGAGCTGGAAAGAATCAACGTAACGTCCCAGTATACTACATTGTTTCCCATCTCAAGGAACATGCCTCTGCCATTTGTCTGCCTGGAACTTTCTTCCCGAGTCTAGATCTTCACCTTATGGCATTTACCCATCATTCATATTGCTACACCCAACTTGGACACCTTCCACCCCAGCTGTCCTGTTTCATTTCCTTCCTGGCACTCCTCATCATCTGAAAATATCCCGGATTGGACTTAGATACTGATTTGTTCACTGCTGAATCCTCAGACGTGAGCGCAGGGCCTGACACCTGGTAGCCCCCAAAGTAGGTAAGAATTAGTTGAGGGGCGCCTGGGTGGCTCAGTCGGTTAAGCATCTGCCTTCTGTTCAGGTCATGATCTCGGGGTCCTGGGATCGAGCCCCAGGTCATTGGGTTTCCTGTTCGGTGGGGAGTCTGCTTCTCCCTCTCCCTCTGCCGCTCCCCCTGCTTGTGCTCTCTCTCTCAAATAAATAAATGAAATCTTTAAGAAAAAAAAAAAAGAATTAATTGAACACAAGGATGAACAATCAGTGACCAGACCTCCTCTTAGAGGGGAAAGAGTTTGGAATTTGGGGTCAGGACCTTGATGTCATTCCATCATGTATCAGCTGGGACACCTGATGCCCCAGGACCTCACTGTTCTCATGGAGAAAATAAAATAATAATGCCTTCCTTGTAGAATTATCTTGGTCTTGTAGTCAGAACTCTTCAGTCCATAGTGCCTGGCATGTGGGACACACAGAAGACACTATCATTAATTTATCATTAATGTCGTTTGCTAACTTTTTTTAAAGCCTGGATTTCTAGCTACACTAATCAATCCTAGAGACTGTTGAAAAACTGAGCCACTGTTACAACACCAAAATCTTAGCTCACATGGCAACATGAATCAATTTCCAAGATCACCAACTTTTGTTAGTAGGAAAGAAGAGAAAATAACCTCAAATGCTCTTAGTGTTCATTCTCCTTTGGTTACAGAATTTCTACATTTATGACCAAAGCTCCACATGCCAAAAGTATGGATATTACTATCAAATCTGGTAGCCTCTTACCTTAATTTATTCAACTTGCAGTTTTGGAAATAACATATAGGGGGAAAAAATGTACGTCTCCTGAAACGCCATATTCCATTTCTTCATTATTTTGGAAATAACCCTAGAAATTTAGGTCTTTAGATAAGTGTTTAATTTACACGCAGTTTTGTTAAAGCTGATAAGGCATTGAAGGCTTTTTGGTCTGTTTTAAATTTAGAATACAGGCACTTTCAAATTTTGAGACAAAAAAAGGGACAAAGGAAGAAAAGTTTATTTGTTTTTAATATTCTGGGGCCCTTAGCAGATTCAGTTTTCCAATAACCATTACTGCTTCTGATATTTTAGATTCTTTTTCCTGTTCAGCATCACATTAAAAAAATAAATAAAAAGGGACCCCTGGGTGGCTCAGTAGGTTAAACGTCTGCCTTCGGCTCAGGTTGTGATCTCAGGGTCCTGGGATTGAGCCCCGCATCGGGTTCCCTGCTCAGTGGGGAGTCTGCTTCTCCCTCTCCCGCTCCCTCTGTGCTCTCTCTCTCAAATAAATAAATAAAATCTTTAAAAAAAATAAAAAGGCACTTTGGGAGAAGGAAGCATGGGGTTAAGTGCATTGGCTTGGGTAAAATCTAGAGCAAGGATCTGCACATTTTTAGTGTAAAGGAATGGATAGTAAATGTTTTAGGCTCTGCAGGGCATAGTGTTTCTGCCACTGTCCCTCAAGAGCAGTCATATAACCAAATGAGCATGGCTGTGTTCCAATAAAACTTTATTTACAAAAACAGGTATTGAACCGGATTCGGCCATTAGACTGTAATTGCCAGCCCTGGATCTAGAATTATATTCTGCCTCTACCATTTCCTAGTTGGAGATTTGGCCCATTCTCCATTCATTTGCAAAATGGACATAATAACTATGCTACCTCGTTTGGCTCCGAGGATAAAATGGATCAGTGTGTAAATTATTCCATGTAAGAATTCTGTAAATGTTACCTCTTATTAGTAGTAGTATTCTCATCTTACAGTAAAAAAAGCAATCTGCCCAAATTGTGCAATTAGGAAGGGTCACACTCAACTGCGCCAGGCAGCCTCAGGAAGAGGTGTCCATTGTCCGGGGAGTTCAACTTTGCCCTCCTTCGCTTTTGGCTAAAAATGCCTTTTCCAAACTCTTTCCTAAGCAAGTCCATTCGAGGCAGAGTCCTGGGAGAAAAAAAGAGGAGCAGAAGGGTGTGGGTGACCCAAATAGATTGGGCTCGTGGGGAGAAAGATAATTCTGCCCCTACTACATCCTCCTTTTGCCCCAAGCTCATCTCCTTTTTGGTGGAAGACCCTCCTCCCCGACTTTACCCCATCTTGTCCTAAGGCTCAAGCCATCCTGGGACGTGCCCCTGAAGGCATATCGTGAAGCTGGTTCCCGTGCACACAGCCTTGGTCAGGTGAGCGCCATGGCAAAACCAACGTTTATTTACTCCATTAGACAACATCATCACAGAGGAAAGAGATCTGGGATTTTGTTTTCCTTTTGTCTTTGGGACATTTTTCCTTCATCTGAGTTATCCACTTAAGTTTTTAGACTTTCTGGCATCAGGCATTTGGCTTTGTCTCTCATTTCTTTGTGCTGATTGTCAAATGCCCACATATTATTTACACCTCCCTTTCTCTCTGGGGCTTCTAATCCCTCCTTTCTTATTACTAGCATTTCTTCCTGGACTTCGCCTCCTTTTTTCTAACCAGCAGGAGAGCTCCCTGAGCCTTCAGATAAACAGCAAACAAGATTGTGAATTTCAATAACAAATACAGCAAGCACTATATTTCCCTCGCCCCACATAATTTTTAACTTGGGGATGGTAACTTCTTCAGTTTTCAGGCTCTGAACATTGGCAGGCCTGGTTCCTCTTTCATTTTGGCCTTGTTGCATCTCTTCCTGAATTAAATTTTTCAATTAGCTTGCTTGTTACAAGGTGTAAGGAGCTGCCTTCTCTTTAACTCAAATTTCCTTCTTCCCAGGCGCAACAGAAATTTGCTGTACACACTGCAAGACAAAGAACAAAAAGACCTCACTAGCTGAGCAAAAAGATTCAGTTGTATACATGATTTCACCAGGTTTCCAACTGTATAATGAAATCAGACTCCTCCCCCGGGAGGGGAGTTCCCTCCCCAACCTACTGCGCTCACAAAATCCCACCCACTTCTTTCCAAGGACACACTTTGTTCTGAATCCCCAAGGCTTCACTCTTGCACACAAAAAAGAACAGGAAGCTGCACCTAAATTATAAAAGTGGGCTGCGATCCTTCTCTGAACCCATGATGAAAAGAGTAGATGGGTCAGAATTACACAATATATAGCAGGCATTTGTAACACAGGCATGGGACGCTAACGCAATGATCTTGGCAAGGCTGGCCCCTGGGTGGGGTTGGGGGGGGAGGTGTGAAAGGGAAATATGACTTTTTTTTTTTTTCTTTCTTTCTTTCTCATGAGCCTCTCACTCTCAAGCTGGAGGGAAGATTAAAAACTACAGGAAAGGGCACGTATTCATAATAGATTTTTAATGGGTTATTAATTCTCTGTTTTAAACCCTCATTTAAAAAAAAACTTAATCAATTCTCCTTCGGATTAAGGCAATTTAAGGACAGGTGTGGAGTAAAGCTGTTGCTTTCAGAGAGGGTGAGTGTGTTTGAGCAAAGAATCACAGGGTGTGCATTAGACTGGAGTATTTATTACAGCCCTGTTTGGAGAAGCAAAGACTGAAATCCACCCAAGTTCATGGGGGGTGGGGGGGACACACATCAAGGAACACCATTCGAAGAAATCCTATGCCACCATTTAAAAAGCCCATTATTTCTAACATGAAATGCTCTCCAAAAGATCTAAGTGAAAAAGGCAAGGTAAAGACAAAGAAAGGTGTATTTGATATACATATATGCTGATCTATGCGTAGACTCTTTCTGGAACGATAAAGTGAAAACTGCTACTACTGATTGTCTGTGGGGGAGGGGAAGACTTACCCTCTGCTTTGAATCTCCCCCAACAAGAAGCATGTATTATATTTCCCCCAAAATTTGTAGCTAATTTTTTTTAAACTGCATGTCAGTATAGAAAATTGCCCGTGATCGATATTTTAAGTGAAAGAAAAAGTTGTACAAGTGTCTGTAAATATGATTCCGGTGGTATATTTAAAGAGTTGATGTATACATGCAAACACACTCTATCATCTACATCTATACATATATTTACTTGCCTATTAATGGAACGTGTCTGGAAGGATATGTGTCATACTATATTAAAAGTACTTATTAGCTATCTCTAGTAAGCTCATGAGCTAGTGGAGGTGAATAAAGGGAAAGAGGAACATTTGACTCTTTTACCAGGATTTTATACTGTTTGAGCCTTTTAGAGAGATTATGTATTGCTCCTATTTAAAAATTTTTAAAAACGAAAATGAGGGGCGCCTGGCTGTCTCAGTCAGTGGAGCGTGTGACTCTTGATCTCGGGGTCATGAGTTCAAGTCCCACATTGGGCCTAAAGCTTACTTAAAAAAAAAAAACTAAAATGGGAAAATAAGAGAAGGAAATGATCAAATATTGACCCACATGCCTGAGAAATGTGGGCCGTGTCTTTTCAGGCAAATGAAACTCCCAAGAATGTTCAAGGTAAATTTCTACCCTTTGCCTCCTCAATAAATAGGATATTATACATTATTAGATACACCGGAGGTTTTTCTCCTTCCCCTAAATGCTATTTGCTGGGACTGCTCCAAATTGCTTTCCGAGGTGTTCCCGGTTGGTTTCTTTGTTCCAGCCAGCCCGCCGGGAGAAACAGGAGTCTTCTGCCTTCGAGGACGTGGAAATGCAGAGTCGAGCAAAAGGCCTGGCTCAGTATAAGCAGGACTCATACTTGTATTTACTTACCTGCCTTGCGCAGTTGAGCTGCACTTGAGTGATCCCATTAACAAGAATGAAGTTCCTTGATGACAAAATCCTGACTTTGGCTGTGCGCTGTTTTCAGTTATGCTGCCGTCCTGCGAACAGGCTTCTGTTTAAGTCATATTAGATAGGCAGCCTCCAGTGTGATCCCCTGGAAATACCCTCTCCCTCCTCAATTAGCTCTAGGAAGACCTCTGTTACATTTTCTTCTGCCTTAGGCATGCGCAAAAAATGATGTCTGGAGAGACACACTTGAAAGAAGATTGTTGAGAAAGTCCTTATGTGAGTCCCAGTTTCCAGGCATTTATACTGCAGTTTACCTCCTGAGATAAACATATTTTGCAAGTGAGCATGATCTGTTTTCTGGGGATTGATAACAAACACCTAAAGTCAACTAGCAGCCCCAATCACTTCTGCAAGGGCACTTTTTGGGCAAGAGAATGCCAGGAGTGAAGTTTAAATGTATCCAACTTCCAGCATTTTCAGGAGGGTTTTGTCTTTGGGGCAGCTTTTTCTTGCTTCTGTGAAGTTCTGTTGGAAGTGCCCCTGCACTAACAGTCGTTTTGAAATTCTCAGCATTTCATTTATGACCTTAGGAATTATTTTATTCAGGGGGGAGTGGTTACGTTTGGAAGCCAAATTTTTGCCAGTGAGGACGGTGACCGAACAATCTCTGATTTGAAATTGGAAGGGGGAGGGCAATCTGTCATGCCCTGTCTTCCTCACTGACTGATGGAGTTTCTTCTTTTTTCAGATCCCTTGAAATGACAATGGCTGTGTTGGCAGGTATATCTGAGACATCATTTAGACTCCTTTACATTTAGGTGGAATGTTAAAATAAAGGGACACTTGACTGTCTCTCAAGACTCAAAAAGGATCCACCGGCTATTGTCTGACCTCCTCAGTGTCTGATTGACTAGTAGAAAACGCATCTCCATGGGAACAGATAAATGTCTGCTTTTCATGCCGTGAAATAACCAACTCAGCCCGCGGAGCCTCACCAACCTAGCACTTTATTTGGGCGGCTGTAAGCAGCCTCTCTCTTTTCATGTTCAGCCAAATTATCTGCCAGAATTTCTTTTCAAGTCTAGGGAAAGAAAGAAAAAAAAAAAAAAAAAAGAGCTTCCTCCCCCCTCCCCCTTCTGCATGGAGTTAATTACTGTATTTTCATCTGGGAGGGTGGGAAAAAATACACACTGAGCTGAAATTGCACACAAAACAAGGCTGGCATGTCATATCTGCCTGTTGTCTATTAACTGTGGGTGATTTTTTTTTTCTTTTTTAAGGTATGGTGGTCTGCTGCTGTATTTGGGTCATGTCAGGGAGGGTAACCATACAGCCTGGGAGGCAGACCTGGGACTGGCGGTTTGGAACTGTTTGTTTACGTTTGTGCCAGTGTTGGGCTGTGTGACCTGAGGCAAGGGGGTAGCAGCTCTGATTTCATCCTGTGATCTGAGATGTGGAGGTAAGGGGAAGGGTAGGAAAAACGGCTGGAGAGTCTCAGGTATCTGCCTTCCCTCCCCCCTTAAAACCCCCAACATCTGCCATTTTAACTCCCTGATCACTGATCCAGTGCTCTGTGCCAGCAAAATTCGAGAGCAGCTCTTGGGAGAGCTGGGGCTTTCTCGGGCGATTCCAGACACTTCTGCTTCTGTTCCTGGTTAAAAATACCAGCGGAAGCAGCATTTTCTGATGAGATTGCCGCACTTCCAATCCAGTTTCTGAAGCAGGGGAAAAAAATAAATGGAAAAGGGGAAGAAAAATAGAGGTGAAATGTACATACACACACACGCACACATATATGTGTTTTTTTCAGCACACAAGGTCGAAATTCTAGGGGGGAAGATCTCTTAGCCTGTTTGATTCTGAAACTGGGCACGAGAATATGTGCGGGTTCCTTATTTTGCTGGAATCCATTCACCGTTCCTATTATTCTCTCCTTCCTCATTTCAGCTACCCGTGCCTTTGTCTCTCTCCTCTTCCTCAGCACCTCCACCCCCCACCCAACAAGTCTGAGCAGGAAACGTTTAAAGACCAGTGAACTGCAAACCCACTAGGCATTTTTCAAAAGAATCCAGGTTAAAGATACCTTCGGTCAAGATGTAGCAACCAAGTCTCAATTCCAGCTCTTCTGTGGACGTGATTCCTAAATATCGAAACCCCAGTGGTCTTTATCGGGACCAGCTGCTTCTGATGTCTAGAAGGAATGTGGCACATCAAGTGTGTGAACACTGCCTCTATTGTATCCAAACAGGCTGATTGAAGCCTGGATAATTGGCATGTAACCTTCTCTATTAATAGTGCAGACAGATATGTGAATTAGCTGAATCCCTCCGACATATGCCATGCATTAGCTAAAGGGGCTTACAATTCTCCAAACATCTCGGCTAACTATTACACCAATAATTAGGCTTTAGAACTTGATAACTTTGGGGGGAAATCAATAAATAATGGTGAAGCTCCCGACCGCCTCTGAATAAGAAGTACCTCTGCAATGGTATTAACACTTAGGGTTTGAGGGCTTGGGGGTTTGGGATGTGTTTGTGTGTGTGCGTGTGTGTTTCTGAGGCTGAGTTTCTGGAGGGGACTAGTCAATTTGGGGAGTCTTTGTTTGGCTTCTATAGTCATCAGAGTATTGAATAGCAGCGTCCACTTGTCATGCCCTGTTTAAACATCTTGCAGAGGAATATACTCTGAATGAGGCTATTTAGAACTGCACATTTCTAAATGGTTGGTCTCACATCAATTCCTAAGACTACGTGGGCTGATGGTTAACAGCAGAAACTGCAGTTAAGATGGCCTAGATTTGGAGCTCCCCGACATACAAGCTTGTAGCCCTGGGCACTTGTTTTAACTTTTCCACGCCTCAGTTTTCATACCTGGAAAATGGGCAGAATAAATACTCCTATCCCACTGGGACTTTGTAAGGATCTAGTAAGTTGTTATTCATAAAATGTTCAAACAATACAGAGTAGAAGTATTTACTTAATAAATAAAGTATTAATGAAGTATTAAGTGTTAATAAATAAATTACGTATTTATTTATAAATAGGCACCGGAAGTGTTTTTCAAACTGCAGGTTGTGACCTATCAGTAGCTGGTGAGAGCAATTTAGTGAATCCCAACTCTCACTTTTTGGACAGGATGGGGTAGGGTAGCATAGGGTGTGTAATACACAGGAAGGGTAAACACTGTTCAGTCAAACATTTTGGTATGTAAGTAAGTGTGTGTGTGTTGTGTATATGTATAGTGGATCCCAGTGTAAAAATGCACATGATTCTTTTAGTGGGTCAAGTTTAAGAAAAATTTGAAAAACCTGCAATCCAATCATTAAAAACCTGGAAACAAATGCATCAATAGGAGATTGGTTTAATAAATTAAGCTACATCCATTCAATGGATTGCCAAGCAGTCATTCATAAGAAAAAGTCAGTTTCTCTGTGCTGATTTGTATTAGACCCCCTCCAGAAATAGTATTTTGTAGAAGGCAAAAACATTACAGAATGTACTTATTTCAATCCTATTGATATCAATAACAAGGACTTTGTTGTGTGGGTGTTTGTTTGACTACACTGAACCTCAGTCTGTTGACTGTTCAGGTCCTGGGCTGAGAGGGATCCGGTCTTCCTCGGGATTCACCTGCTTGGTGACAGGCACGACCACCCACCCAGGCGAGCAAGCCAGAAGCCTCAAAGCCACTGTCCACATGCCTCTCTCACTCACCGTAAGCAATTCAAAATCCATTCATGTGGCTTTATCTTAAACCCTCAACCCCTATGCCAAGCTACTGTCATCTCTCCCCCCGGGAAACCACATCAAGCTCCCAACTAGTCTCCCTGTAGCCTCCTATCCCTCTCAGCTGCCTAACTAGTCTCCCTGCCACCTCTTAACGTGTGGCCTTCAGTCACCTAACTAGTCTCCCTGCACACACCCTTGCCTCCCTCCCCCATCCTTCCCAGGGTGGCCAGAGACACATGACGAGCGCCTTCACCATCTTGCTGAAATTCTTGCCATGCCCCCCAGTTGCTCTTGAGACAAAGACCAAAATTCTACAATAGAATTTTGAGTTTGTAGGATAGAATTCTACAAACTTTTCCATTAGTTTCCTACAGATGCTATAGCAAAACACACACCAAAAAAACGGGTGGCTTTGGGGTGCCCTGGTGGCTCAGTTGGTTAAGAGGCCAACTCTTGACTTCGGCTCAGGTTGTAATCTCAGGGTCATGAGATTGAGCTCCGTTTGAGATTCTCTCCCTCTGCCTCTCCCCCCACTTGAATGCACTCTCTCTCTCTCCCCCTCAAATAAACAATAAATAAATCTTGGGACGCCTGGGTGGCTCAGATGGTTAAGCGTCTGCCTTCGGCTCAGGTCATGATCCCAGGGTCCTGGGATCGAGTCCCACATCGGGCTCCTTGCTCAGTGAGGAGCCTGCTTCTCCCTCTGCCTCTACTGCTCCCCCTGCTTGTGCTCTCTCTCTCTCTCTCTCTGACAAATAAATAAATAAAAATCTTAAAAATAAT
Source organism: Callorhinus ursinus (assembly GCF_003265705.2). Classification (NCBI taxonomy): domain Eukaryota; kingdom Metazoa; phylum Chordata; class Mammalia; order Carnivora; family Otariidae; genus Callorhinus; species Callorhinus ursinus. The sequence goes on from NW_027397115.1 coordinate 5,561,430, forward strand.
AACACTAATAATAAGTAAATCTTTAAAAAAATAGTTGATTCAGACACAGATATAAAGAGATAAGAAAGGCTGAGGTCCAGTGCCTCAGTCAAAGTGACCCAGATAATCAAGGAGAAGATGGGAGGGAAGTACCTGGCTTGATCTCGGGGTCATGAGTTCAAGCCACACATTGGGCCTAGAGATTACTAAAAATTTAAAAAATAAATAAAAGAAGAAGAAGAAGAACATGTGTGAGTCTCAGATGAGGCACTCAGGCTCCAGAATCTCCCTGTGGCTTCTTAGCTGGGTGTGGCCTTCGCAGACTCATTTAACTTCTCTGAAAGTCTAGAGAGTGTCCTCATCTCTGTTAGGAGAAGAGCAGAACTTCCCTTAAACTGGTACTGTTGAACGCATTAAAGGAAATACTACAGGCCAAGTCTGCACAAGGCAGCGATCATTCATGTGCTCGCAGTGTGACCTGCGCCCCTGACCATCAGGGCTGCCCTGCTTACGGTGGCGGCAGCCACAGGTCATTTTCAAATGTTTTCTTTGGCCCAGAGTGCTTTTATAAATGGGGGAAATTTCTTCTTTTAAAAAGTGTAGTTTTAGCTTCCACCCACTGATCAGAAGGTCTGGGAACCCTAGGTTCATCTTTTTAAGTGGCACGAGCTAACAGAGCCGAGAAGCCCCTGCTACTCTAGGCGCTCTCCTGAGCGCCGCCGGCCCCACCCCTCTCTCTCGCCCTGGACTTGGTCCCGCTTCACTCAGATCTTGCCCTTGTTGGCAACTGAGTTGGCGGGTCAGGATCGGAGCAAAAAACAGATACCCTGCTGAAATAGGGCATGTGTCTAAGGGAGGACTTCAAAGGCGTGAACACGGTTCAGAGAAAGAAATGAGAAATGGAGAACACTCGGAGGCTGGCAAAATCTTGAGGGGACTGTCGCTGTCCCCCAGGCTAGGAGACACAAAGTCGGCTGTGGTTGCCAGGACGTGAAGAAAGTAGTCGTCGGAAAAAGCCACCGAATCAGAGCTGTGACCTTCCGTGGAGGAAGCAGACAACCTGGGGCAGGCAGGGAGCTAGGGAAATAAAACTCCTCACCTTGCTGTCCCCCCACAGTCTCCTGCAGGGGCCTTCCTCTGGCCAGAGCCCAGGGGAAACCAGAACAGGGGAGTCTGACAGTATCGTCCAGAAAGGGCCCACATAGAGCAGGGAAGACAAGGTTGAAGAGTAGACCGAACGGGGAAAATGAACGATATTTAGTATGCCGCTGATTTGCAAATTCTTCCTCTAATTATTTGTGGCTATGAATAACAGATAGTATTAAAAACCACCCTCTCCGTTACTCATTTTAGTTCCCAGTTCCTCTATATTGTTAGAGACTTTCCAGCCAACAGGGTGGAACCAAACCCCCTGTGTCTCCCCACCATGCCCCGTTCGCATTTCTAGCATCCACCCAACACTTTTTTTTTTTTTTTAATGTTTAATTGTTTTGCAGGTTGCTGTTGCTCACTGAAGACAGGAATCGTCTTATTCATCTTGGAACTCCCAGAACCTAGCACTCTGTCGGACATACAATAACTACTAAAAACCCGGAGACTGTGGGTGGATTTCCATGTATTGTTCTAGCAATGGAGGGGAGGCCCGAACCAAAAAGTCAGTGGTGGAGAAGAAATGTCATCACTAACTGGTCCCAACTACATCCTTCTTTCAAGGAAGTAAATGGTCATTCACCAGACCAACAAATTAATAGTAACAGTAACAATGATATTAGACTACTGTTCTGGGGACACGTACTATGTGCCAGTCACTTGATATATGCATATGTATGCATTTGTCTATGGTCTTTCCATAATACCATATGCTATGTAATATTATTCCTATGTTGCAGAAAAGGAAACTGAGGCATAGAGTAATTATCCAAGGTCAATACTGGAGTCAGGACTGGCCACCAGCTCTGGTAGACTCAGAGTCTTCAGTCATAAACCCTGCCTCTTTGGTATTATGCTAAGCGAAATAATTCAATCAGAGAAAGACAATTATCATATGATCTCACTGATATGCGGAATTTAAGAAACAAGGCAGAGGATCATAGGGGAAGAGAAGAAAAAATGAAACAAGCTGAAACCAGAGAGGGAGACAAACCGTAAGAGACTCTTAATCTCGGGAAACAAACTGAGGGTTGCTGGAGGGGAGGGGTGTGGCGGGCTGGGGTGGCTGGGTGATGGACACTGGGGAGGGTATGTGTAGTGGTGAGCGCTGTGAATTGTGTAAGACCGATGAACCACAGACCTGTACCCCTGAAACAAATAATACACTGTATGTTAATTTAAAAAAAAGAAGATAGTAATAGTACTAAAAAAAAAGCTAGAGTATTTGGTGAAACACAGTGAGGATTTTTTTCAGCTTTATAGACAAATAAAAATTGTATGTATTTAAGGTGTACAACTTGATGGTTTCATAAATGTATACGTGGTGAGGTGATTATCATAGTCAAGTTAATTAACATATTCATCACCTCATATAGTAATTTTTCTTTTTCCCTTGTGTATGTGACAAGAACATAAGAGGGGATTTTTAAGAATTCTACTCTGTTATTGGTAAAGGAAAATGTCTTAAAAATGTCCATATCTTAGAGCACATCAAAAAATAAAAAAATTAAAAAATAAACTCTGCCTCTTCATAGTTAACAGCCTTAACTTACCGTTTACTTCTAATATTTGCAAGCTGAACTATATGTCTGTTGTCATTTTTTTAAAGTTTTTTTATTTTTTTAAAGATTTTATTTATTTAACAGAGAGAGAGAGCGAGAGAAAGAGCACAAGCTGCTTCTCCCTCTCCCACTCCCCCTGCTTGTCTTCCCTCTCCTGCTGTCTCTCCCTGTCAAATAAATAAATAAAATCTAAAAAAAAAAATTTACTTATGTTAGAGAGAGAGATCGAGCAGGGGAAGGGGTAGAGGGAGAGAGAGGAGAGAATTTCAAGCAGACTCCCCATTGAGCGAGAAGCCAGACGCAGGGCTGGATCTCACCACCCTGAGATCATGACCTGAGCCGAAACCAAGAGTCAGATGCTTAACCAATGGAGCTACCCAGGTGCTCCTGTGTGTCTGTTGTCCTTATCAACATGTATCAGAAGTTTGGTTATGCAGCAAGCAGAGACCCGAGTTAACTGGTGGCTTAAGCTTATAAGAGTTGTTTCCTCTCTATAAGAAGAAGTCCAGAGGTCAGTTACTGCTGGCTTTGTTTCATTGGCTCAAAGATGTAAAAGGATCAGGTTTCTGGGGCACCTGGCTGGCTCAGTAGGTAGAGCATGTGGCTCTTGATCTCAGGGCTGTAAGTTTAAGCCCCACAATGGGTGTAGAGATTACTTAAATAAACAAACTTAAAAAGAAAGAAAAGATGAGGCTTCTGACATGTTCTTGGACTTGCCCTCTTAATCACAAAATGGCCTCTTGAGTTCCAGCAATCATTGCCATGTTCCAAGCAGGAAAAAAGAGAAAAATGGAAGGCAAAATATCATCTACTGACTAGATGAGGCCTCTTGACAGAGCATTCCCAGACATCTCATCTATGTTTTCTGCTTTCACTTCAAGAATCACCTTTATTGGCAAGAATGATGAGGATATAGAGACACATCACCGGGGGCATTGCTGGCCCCTACAGTATGGAGGCTCTGTCCTTAAAGAAGAAGGGGAAATGGAGGGTAAAGAGGCAATTAACATTCTCTGCCATAATCCAAGTATCTGTTTATGGCTATTCATACCTATATCTTTATATATTTATGCTTTACTTCAGGGTGTGATAAACGAGGCCCGCTCCCTGCCTTTGTAAATAAAGCTTTATTGGAAAACAGCCACGCTCATTCGTGTATCTATTGTTTATGGCTACTTTCACACCACAAAGGCAGGGCTTAGTAATTCCAACAGAGGCCGTCTGGCCCTCAAAACCTAAAACAGTTAATATCTGGCCCTTTCCAGAAAAAGTTTGCCGACCCCTGTTTTACTCTCCCCCTTGCTATCTTTGGAGAAACGCATTGTACCTCACTGTGACTCACTGGCTCAAATGAGAATAGGCCCGAATAGGAGAGGTGGGCCACTAAGCGGTCCTCCGTCATGATGGCAGGGTCTCCTTGCCATCCCTGCTGGAGCTCCCATTAACAAAGAGCATTCAAGGAACATCTGAGATTGAAGAGGCATTTCCAATGACATCTGCTGCAAGGTCTGAGCCATTCCATCCTGTCTTCCAGCATCTCTCACGACAATGGCAATCATTTTCACTAAAGAATAAACATACTTTTCGCCTCCAGATGCCCACAGACGTTCCGGGAGACTCACACACGGGAACAATCTAAAATTATCCAGCTTTGTATGCTATGGAAATAGTCTCATTCAGAGACAACTTCGTATTTGTTGAGATAATTACAAGTTTGATAAGTGCAAATTATCTGAGGAATAATTTGTGAAGAATTATGCACAAGCCTAGGGTATTGGTTAAAGGATAGTTTATAGCAAATCTATATAGATTGAGATAAATAAAAAATATTTATGTGCCTATAGGCACGTAAAAATCTGCCTGCCGTTCTTCCATTCAGTCATCCATACAGGGCAGGTGTATTTTTTGCCAGGGATTTGCAACTGAATAAATCTCATAATTCAAAACGTTTCTCTTTGCCAGCTTACCAGCATTGTCATGGGGCTATACCATAAATACTTTATAGCCCACTCAACTTGCTAGCTCCAAAATTGTGTTTCTTGACAAATTTGAGAGGAAACTCACAATACATCAAATTTTGAGGTCAGACATTTTTAATATCTTATATAACATTATTTCAAATGCATATAATTTTTTAATTTTCAAAAAAATAAAATAAATGTGTATAATTCAAATTCTCATAATGCTGATCACACTGCATTTAATTTGAATACATGGATCCCAGAAAAAATAGAGGATATAAACATCAGTCTGAAACGCCTTGGATGGGACTGCCTGTCCCATATATCACAAGATGTCTCAAATGTGGCATTTTTGACATCTGGGGCTGGAAAACCCTTTGCTCTGGGGAGCTGTCCTGTACACTGTAGGATATTTAGCAGCACCCTTGGCCTCTCCTCGCTAGTGGCTAACAGCACTCCGCACTCTGTTGTGACAACCAAAAATGTCTCCAGACATTGTCAAATGTCCCCTGGGAGGCAAAATCACCCCTGGTTGAAAATCACAGCTATACTATGTTCCAGAGCATTTGTTTTGGACAGAGATCCATATTCTCTGCTATTTCCTGGCTGCAGAAACTTGGACATAATTTAACCTCTGCAGACCCCAGTTTTCTTTCTAGAACAGGTACATAATAACAGTTTTATCTCACGAGGTTGTTGGAGAATTAAAGGTGACGATACATGTAAAGCAATAAATTCTCCAAACACCGTAGGTATTATAATCATATTATCCTTCTTAATTATCAATATATCTTTTGGCAGCAGAGCCCCTATTCTCGGTTTTGTAGAATAGACTTGTGAACAGCAGAGACAATTGCCCCCAGCTGGGACTGATATAAAAAAACTCATGAACTGATGCAATAAAGTCTTTCTTTCCAAGTGAAATGAAAAATTCGATTTCACAAGCCACAGAAAAGATTTTCAAGACCCCCCCCTTTTTTTTTTAAAACTAACAAGCAAGACAAGCCCTCTTTTTCCATTGGCAGGCAGAGGAAAAGGGTCGGGAAGCATCTCTCTTCCAGGCCAGCTCAGAGGGCTGTAAGGGAACACACAAACTCCTAGAAGGACCCCTAGAATGACCACAGAGTGTGCTCATCGTCGCCGATGCCAACGTGGGGTCTCCTGGTGCCTGGGTGGAATAAACGTGTTGCCTCTTGAAAGAAAGACCCAGGTAGATGGCTACCAGCCCCCATTATCTTGAAGTCATTTCTCAAGTGTGTCCACTATTGGTCGTATTGTCTGCCTCTCTGCTTTCAGGAGGTTATTACCGGCAGATTAGCTATTTGAAGCACGTCCTCTTGCCTCTGTTGTGCTGGAGAAATAAGCCTTTCCTTGAACGTGGCACTTCCAAAACAAAATGCTGGCGCTCGGGAATATGTTTTCTCACCTCTCGAGTCCTGAATTGGAAAAATTTGGCTGAGCTCTGCTTTTCCTGTTCTCCGAAATACATGCACAGCCCCTGGGAATTTATTCTTCAGATGGCCTCCCACACACGTGAAATAGTGTAGGGGTCTATTTATTGCAGCACTGTTTGTAAGAGCAAAGGAGCAGAACATTATGTAAGTGTTCATCCAGGGGAGACCAACTGCATAAATGAATTAACTGGAATACTATGTAGCAATAAAAAAAGAATGAGGAAGTTCTTCACGGACCTGAAGCAATCTCCAAAACACACTGTGAAATAAAAACAAACCAAACGTGCACAGCGCACATCACAGACACTGCTTGCTTATTCATAGAGAAACTCTGGGAAGATACATGAGAAACCTGTAAGATAACTTTTCTCCAAGTTAGGAAATTGGGTCACTTGAGGCAAGGGATAGAAGGAGATTCAACAACCTCTTCTACCTGATGAACTTGGTACTATGGCAAGTAATGATTTTTTTTTAAATAAATAAGATACTTAAAAGTTTAAATAATACCCCCCAAAATAAAATGTATGACTATAATATTAATGTATCTTGGTGGGAGGTGGGAAACAGTCTAAACTGTACTGTTTTCTCCCTCCTCCTTCCCCGTATTTTTATATAGAAATAATTTGAGATTTACAAAAGAGCTGAACAGATGGTACGAAGAGTTTGTGTGTCACCTTTACCCGACTTCCCCTATTATTAACATGTTACAGAACCACAGTTCATTTGTGAAGATGAAGAAATTTGACACTGATGCGATGCAATACTAAACTAGAGACTTTGTTCTGATTTCACCAGCTTTCCTCCCAGGGTCGTCCTTCTGTCCCAGGATCCTATCCAGATCCAGATCGCGCGCCGCGCTGGTCTTCGTGGCTCCTTCGGGGGTCCTTCGCCGGTCTTCGTGGCTCCTTCGTGGTCCTTCGCCTCCTCCAATCAGTGACAGTCAAGCGCGACTGTTTTATAATTGGCTCCACTCTCAGCCAATAGGAAGGGTCGGAGGGAAGGCCCTGCCTGGGTCTGGACGCGGCCGCGACGTTCCGAGTGCATCTGGGCACGAGAGAAAGCAGAAAGCAGCGCATCTTCTGGCAGAGCGCCTGCCTGGGTGACGTGCCAAGCAGGATTTCTGATGGCAGCAGCTAAATTTTATTGAGTGCCTTCTATTTGCAGAGCACTACGCTAAGCATTATTGGAACACCCCGACAGCCCCATGTGGCCAGAGATTACCTTAACCCCATTTTATGGATGAAAGTACTGAGAATTCCATGGGGGGCCTGGGTGGCTCAGTCAGTTGAGCAACCGACTCTTGGTTTCAGCTCAGGTCATGGTTTCAGGGTCCTGGGATCAAGCTCCGCAGTCAGCTCTGGGCTCAGTGCAGAATCTGCTGGAGATAATCTTCCTCTCCCTCTCCTTCTCCTCCCCTGCTCTGTGTGTGTGGTGTGTGTGTGTGTGTGTGTGTGTGTGTGTGTGTGTCAAATAAATAAATAAAATCTTTTAAAAAAAATAAAATAAAATGAGTAAATAGAATCTTTTAAAATATATACTTAAAAATTTAAAAAAAAAAAGTACTGAGGATTCCGGAAGCTAAGTGGCTTACCCAAAGTCACAATCGCTTAGTGGCAGCGCTGAGTTTAACCTGAAGCAGGCTGGATCCAGATTCTTTTACTTCAACCTCTGTATTTTATTACTTCCTTCAACCCCCCAGAACCCTGTCATATGTGTGAAAACCAAGGCCAGGAGAGGGAACATGTTACATCCAACTCACATTTTAGGAGAACCTGTGTTGAAACAGGGGCTTCTGGCTCCTATTTCGTTGTCTACTCAAAAGAGCATAATTTGTAAATACGGCAAGTTAGTTTATCTCTCTCAGGCTCAGTTTCCCCATTAAGTGGGAATAACACGACCCAACTCAAGCTTTGAAACTCACTTGAAGTCATGGAATCTAGCAGGGGCTCCATCTACAAAAGTTTTCATTTTGTTTGTTTGATTCTGTTTGTTTGCTTTTTTGTTTATTGGATATAAACCTCGGTTTACCTGTGGTTAGAAGTGAAGAAGGCAGCCTAGGGAGAAAGTCAGAGAGGAGCGCGATGCAGGGAAAGATCCATCGGGTCTAGCTAAGCTGCAGGACCAGTTTCTTTTTATTTTCCAATCAGTTGCAGGCACTGAATACTGGAAAAAGGAAACAAAAAAGCAGAGACATACAAAGTACAAGTCCAATGTTTTCTTGGATTCCAGAGACATAAAGCTAATCTATCAAATTCAGCAGACCAACCCTGTCTCTGGACCACACAGGAGGCAGTTCTGGTTCTAAGGAAAAGCCGGAGCTCTGTGCATGGGCCATTTTGCACACTGCTCTACCCTGTAAAGTGATTCACGAGAGCATTGCAAAGAGTAGAGCTGGGGACACAGACTCCAGAGCCCACCATGCAGATAGCGCAGGAAAGAAGTGAAGCCTGCCGGAAGTACAAAGAGGAAGGTGATGTTCAGTTCCAGGTAATTTTTTGCTGTGCAGAAAAACCAGCTCAGCGTTGTCCACCCTGCGGATCTCTTCAGAGGAGCTAGATATTTTCGTACGAGAAATCTCCCAATTTTTAAATGCAGTTCAATAGCTGTCAAGAAGAATAATTAACTGTGCCTGCCAACTTCATAATCTGTAGGACCTGACGTAGACTGAGAATGCAGGGCCCTTGATTCGAAATTATTAAGAATTTTAGGACATTGACAGCAGAGCAAGCCTTCAACTAAGCGTGGGGCCTGCCCCGTGCGTGCACCCATGAAGCTGACTTTGCTGATGAGGGCCAAACAAAACGTCTTTGGGTCAGTGTTCATGACTTTTGTTTTGCTCCTTGAGAGAAGAAGCTGTGTTTCCTGCACAGCTTCCATGTATAGGCCCTCCCTCGTCTAGCAAGGGCTCCAGGATTAGATGAGATGAAGCTCTGTGTGGGTGAATGAGAAGCAGCAGACATGGAGCTCTAAGCAAATAGAGCAATCAATAGATTACGGGACAGGGAACAAATAGGTTCTTAATCTGGAGGGGTGCCCCCAAAAGGGAAAAGGTGTGCTATCAGTATCGAGCGCTTATGTGCCAGACGCCGTTCTGAGCATTTTATATATATTCACTCATCTAACCTCCACAAAACCCTGAGAGGCAGGGACAATCATTTTGCACATTTTAGAGATGAGGAAACCGGAGCACAGTGAGATTAAGTAGGTCCAAAGCACACAGCTGCGAAATGATGGAGAGCCTGTACCCATAACCACCAGGCTGCCGTGAGAAGAATGGCTAGGCTTCTGGAGAGTTCCATGGCATCTCCAGGCTGGTGGGGGGAAGTGTGGCCAAAGAAGTTTTTGCCAGACCCAGATGGGATGAGGGGACTGGGGAGGCGGGAACCAACAGGAAGTGTGTGTGGTGGGGGAGGGCAGGTCTGGAGAGCGAGGGGTACAGAGGGCTCCAAGTGGCCCCTGAGCAAATGGACCTCCACATGCAGCTCACGGAAGCTCATCTCTCCTCTGGAGACAGAGACCAGGTTGGAGAGCTGGGGGGCTTGGGAGGGGGCGGTGGAGGAGGGAAGGGAAAGCCAAGGGTGAACTTGGCAACGTGGGATGAGGGAAAAAGGAGACTGAGGAGAAAGAAGCAGAGGTAGAAGAGTTTGAGCAAACTAGGTCTAAGGCGTATTCAAGAGTCCAAGGGTTTGCCACGTAAACCTCCTGACCGAGCTCCCCTGCAAAGTTTCCCGCAGAGCCCGCATTTTCTGCCAGTCCCCAGTCCAGTCAACAGCAGCTGGAAGAGCAGGGTCTCCATTCAAGCCAGGCAGCTGATGGAACTGGTGGCTTCCAAAACGCATCGCTAACCCTGGGCTTTCCACACTCGGTCACTCACACACTGATCCAGGCCTGGGAGCCCCGGTGCAACCTGCAGGGATGTGGTTCAGAGGGAGTATGGGTGGTGGTGTGGCGCTCGGGTCCCTGCTCACCCACACCCCAGAGCCAGCTGGGGGGACTCCTCTGTTGTCCTTCAAATCATCATTTGGGGAAGGTAGGGGAACCGAGAGCATCACCCCCTCTCACGTTCACCTACAGCAGAATCAGTTGCAGAGGGGGTGTTTAGGAAATGTTTGTTGAGTGAATGAATGAAATCGAGAAATCACAGCTGAATCCTATGGATCCACGTAGATTAACCAACAGGCACCTGGGTGGAAGGGGCTGTGGGTACAGAGGGAATCTCAGTTGGGAGGAGAGTCGCTGCAGAAGTCCTGGCCTGGGATCTGGTCCCTAAATTGAAATGAAGAAGCGCCCTTGCCAGAGTAAAGGAGCTTTTACAGATGGCCCGGACCAGACCCACCAGCGGGCACCGTTTCTCAGCCTCAGCACTACTGACATTCGAGGCTGGATAGTCCTTGGTTGTGGAGCTGCTTTGTGCACTGTGGGAGGGTTAGCACCATCCCTGGCCTCTACCCACTAGATGCCACTAGCAGCCCTCCCTTGAGTTGGGACAACCGAACTACCTCCAGACATCTCCACATGCCCCCGAGGACAAAATCCCCGCAGAGAACTCCTGCTCTGAGATAAACTGCCTTCTTATTTCCCACCGCTAAGACCCTGGTTTCCAGGATTTCTGCAGATGGGTCTGGGAGCTCTTGAGACATCCGAGGTGAGAACGTCAGAGCAAAGCTGGGACTCCAGCAATTTCCTGCAAAGACCCTTTCCAGAATGAGTTCTCTGGAATTCCAGCTCGTCAGTGTCATGCCCATGCTCATGACATTTCTTCTTGTTGTGGTTTATTGTCGATCCAACTGCTTGATTCTAGAAATGAGGACACTTAAGGCCCAGAGGAGTTCAGGAACTTGTCCAAGTTTACACAGCTAGTTGGGGAGCTAGTGGATGGCTTATTTCTAACATACACAAACTAGTAGGAAACCAAATAATAGGTTTGTGAGTTGGCAAAGGGCATTCATTAGTCCCCTTCGACCTCAGACAAAGCAGGTGGTTGGGGGGGGGGGGGGGGGGGGGGGGGGGGAGCACTTCCCATTTCCAGCCTGCTCCCTGGGGCTTTCTGCTTTGCTAAATGCGGAAGGAGGCAGGGTTGTCCCTCTGCCCCTGCAGCTGGTCTGGACATAAGCAAGTGGGGATCTTTGAGAAACCACAAGAACAGGAAAAAAAAAAAAGAGAGAAAGAGGGAGAAGGAAAAGTTCCCCAAACGGACCCATCTGGAAGGAAACAGCAGTCGGCTGAGCCAGGGGACACCACGAGGCAATGTTTTTGCATAAAACAATTTGAAGCAAGCAGAGGAGGCGGGTTTGTTTTGAAATGAGACTGTCACGTGCCATGAGCTGGCCTCACGAAAGCCTGGCTCACCTTCGTTAGCAGGTGTGAGTCAGAGCTTGCTCCAGCCCTTGGGCATCAAGGCCATGTGTCAGTCCAAGTCCTAGGAAGGGCAAGGTGAAGAGTCAGTGATTCTCCACCTGAACTGTTCAAAATGTCCAACAACTCAAAAGCTCGGCTCAGGCCTCTGGCTACAGATGTACCTACGCTGGTGTTTGTCCAGACAACTCTGGGGCAGGGCTGCCGACTTTTCTACCTGCCTTATAGGTATGTTTCTTAAACTAGGTTGGGGCCCCAGCTGTGGTCCAGGTGCAGTGAGTGGTAGATAGGAGAAATAAGGCAGCCAGTTGTCCCTTAGTCATTCAACATATTTTTATTGAGCACCTACTGTATGCCAGACACTCTTCTAAGAGCTGGAATACAGCCCAGACCCATCCCTGCTGTCCTAAAATTTACATAATAGTCCCTGGAGACAGTTAATAAGCAGATCGAGATCCAAGGTACAAGAAATAGAAAGGCAAGGGGAAGGCTGGAGAGTGACAGTGGGGAAGGGGAGCTCTTTTAGAAAGGGGGGGCCCCGGGGGACACCTGGGTGGCTCAGTCATTAAGCATCTGCCTTCAGCTCAGGTCATGGTCCCAGGGTCCTGGGATCGAGCCCCGCATCAGGCTCCCTGCTCCGCGGGAAGCCTGCTTCTCCCTCTCCCACTCCCCCTGCTTGTGTTCCCTCTCTCGCTGTCACTCTCTGTCAAATAAATAAATAAAATCTTAAAAAAAAAAAAAAAAGAAGAAAGAAAGAAAGGGGGTGCTGAGGAAGACCCCTAGGAGGAAGGAGGAGGTGTGAGGTTGTTCCAGAACCTATACCAACAATATTTGGGGTGAGAATAGAGCCCACTTTTGAAGGGGGGGGTGGCTCGAACAGATGTGTCCACACCCACGTTCACAGCAGCACTACTCACAAGGGCCAAAGGGTGGGAACAGCCCAGGCGTCCATCAACAGATGAGTGTATAAACAAAATGGCGTGGATACACACAACGGAATACCAGGCGGCCTTCAAAAGGAATGAAATTCAGACACAGGCTACAGTATGGATGGACTTTGAAGACATTATATTGAGGGAAATAAGCCAGACACAAAAGGACAAATCGCATATGATCCCACTTAGAAGAGGTACCCAGAACAAATTCATAGAGCCAGAGAACAGAATGGTGATTGCCCAGGGCTGGGGGGAGGGGCGTCGGGGGTTGGGGAGAGCGAGGAGCTCAAGTTTAATGGGGACAGTTTGCACTGGGGACGATGACAAAGCTTCAGAGACAGCTGATGCTGATGGTTGCACAACAACGGGAATGTATTTAATGTCACTGGACGATACACTTACTATGGCTAAAATGGGAAGCTTTAGGTTATGGATATTTTGACACAATTTTTAAAATTAGCTGGGAATAAAAAAGGAGGAAGCTTACTTTGGACCAGTCAGCCGTGAAGCCTTTTCCATACATTATCTCATCTAATCTTTACAACATCCTTCCACATTAAATATGATCCCAGTCTACAGATAAGCAAACCAACGCCCAGGCCCATCAAGTGCCTTTCTCCGTGGTGAGTGACGAGGCTGTGATTGAACCCCACACTCCTTGCTCTCTGCCCACTCTACTAGCCTCCCACCTTAACCCACACCACAGGCCCTGTGCTTGCTAAAACCTTCACCCTGTATCCATTTTTTTTTTACTTAGGTAAAGCCATAATGGTAGTGGGCTTAAAGGGGGCTCAGGTGTGTAGGATGGATTCGTGAAAAAGATGAGCCCATCTGAATCTTGAAAGCCCAATGGCATCTTTGAGTTTGAAAAGTCATTCATGTCACTCATTCCACAAACAAATCCAGGTGGTTTTCGGGGCGCTGGCGAGGGTTAAAGAGACAGAGGAGCCAGCTCTTGGATACAGAGCCTCATCTAACAGAAGAGAGAGATCAGTAGCACAAAATCTTCGTGGAAAACACTAGAGAAATCTCACACAGAAATTTGCACCGGGCGCAAAGGAAGCTCAGAGGAGCCCAGAGAAGGGACTTTTTCTTTCCTTTTTGTCCTAAGAAACCAGAAAGCTTTTCCTCCCTAGAAAATTTAGCCACCCTAAAACCTAAGCTAGGAGAGTTAACCAGAACCTTAGCTTGCAGTTTTTGACATACTTTCAGTTTCCACCCACCTTCCTTCCCACTGGTCAGTTTCCTGGGAAACATCCACATTTTGAGAACCAAAATACCAATAACATGTCATTAGAATGACATCAACATGACAAGAACATTTTGTTAAAATAACTCTAAGGCCTAAAGTACATGTGACAATTATTTTTAAATGGCATTAGCTCCACAAAAGCGAGGCACTAATGAGAGGCTTTTTTTTTTTAATACAAAAAAATATTTGATTTCTCAGAATGCTTATCCTCTGGATCAGAACAGTGGTTGAGGTTTAATATTAACTTTGGAACAATTCAAGTAAATTCTGTTACTCGGAAAGGATTAGCAGAGCCTCTGGGATTTTGTATGGAGACAGCATACGGGTGTAGCAAAACCTCAGTTTTAACTTTGTCCAGGAAAGAAGAATGGGATGTTGCTGCTTCCGGAGATTTAGGTCCGTATGTCTTGAGTCAAAGGAGAGTTGGAGGGCATGGTATGGTGGTTCTGAGAGCGCCTTGTACTGACTCTGATCGATACATGTCTTCCCGACTCCGCTTCTAGGAACAGCAGGTAGAAGTCTGACGTCAAGCATGGTGGGTGCATTTCCACCACGGAAACGGGGCAAACGAGGCTCCCTCACCCCCACCCCCAGAGCCCTTCTACCAGCCTGCCACTGGTCGGATAGCTCTGCAGTTGTATTAGAAAGTTTCTGCTATCCCTGAGACGCTGAGACAGACTTGTTTCTGCTCACAGGAACTGCATCTCTGTGGTTAGAAATGATGTTACTGTAATTTATGATACAAGGTGGAGCCCTTTTCTCTTGTTTAAAAATACACTGATAGGGTGTTAGCGGCCCCACATGTGAATTATCAGAGCTTGCTTAGGAAAGGGAATTTGTAAAAGAGGCAATTTCTAGTTCTGGCAAGAAACCCTCTCTGGGCTCCCAGTAAGGGATTAAATATCACGCAAGCACATTCTTGCAGCAGACTGATTCAACTAGTAGGAAAGTCTGGCCGTAACCAAAAGGTTTAGAGAAAAATAACAAATTGCTTCTCAGAACTCGTCTAGGGGAGCTTTCGATCTAAGAACATACATACAGCAAAGTGTGCCCAGTGTAGAGGCAGGGTAGATTTTTTTTTTTTTCCCTTCTTTGGGGAGTTGTGTTTACCACATGCTCTGGTCGCATGGATTGAGAGCATATTTCACCCTATCTGCTCATAGAATATTTAAGATTCCTGAAATATTTTGAGTTTCCTAAAGAATTTTATCCTCAATTGATTATACCTTGGTGACTGAGTTTCAATCTTAGAAAAGCCACATAGGCAGCGAAATCAAATGTTGCAGATTTAAGATAATTAGCACCTTGCCTGCTTATAAAGCGAGGTCTCATGAGGAAAATTGACTTACTCCTTGTGATCTGGCCAGGAAGTTTGAAAATTCAAGGGAACACACCTTTGAGAAAAAGAAATGCATTAACACAGTTTGCTTCATACTGGTCTAGCGTGTAATTGTGTGCAGTCACTCATGTGTATCCTCAAACAGTAAAACCAAGGTATGCTCAGAAAAAGAGGCTTATTTTGGCTTGAGGATCAAGCATGGTTTTCAAATACAGTTTCAAGTTCTAGAGAAGTTTTATTTTATCAGGACTTCTGAAGAAAAGGTTTGCCTTAAAAGAAAACCCCAAGCTATATTTTTCTAAGTCTCTCTTTCTGAATGTGAACGAGCAGAATTAGAGATGGAATGCTTGATAGGAGGGGGAAAAACATAATCAGTGCAAAACACCTCTTCTGAGCCAGGCTCTGAGGTTTAGGTGTGGGGTTTTTTTTTTTCCTTTGTCTACTTCTTCTCCTCCTTTTGGGAAACATTCTGTTCAAAAAATTAATCAGGGGGTTCCTCAAAAAGTTAAACATAGAATTACCATAATACCAGCAATTCTATTACTAGCTAGAACCCAAAAGAATTGAAAACAAGGACTCAAACAGAAACTCGTACACCCTTGTGCTTTATAGCACTATTCACAACATCACAAGGTAAAGGGGCATCCAGGTGGTTCTGTTGGTTAAGTGTCCAGCTCTTGATCTCAGCTCAGGTCTTGATCTCGGGGTCCTGAGTTCAAGCCCTTTGCTGGGCTACGTGCTGGGCATGCAGCTTACCCTAAAAGAAGAAGGAAGAAAAGGGAGGAAGAAGAGGAAGGAGGAGGTAAAAACAGCCTAAGTGTCGGTCCACAGAGGAATGTACCAACAAAATGTGGTGTGTGCATACAATGGAATACTAGTCAGCCTTAAAAAGGAATGAGGTTCTCACACGCACTACAACATGGATGAACATTAAGCTAAGTAAAAGAAACCAGACACAAAAGGACAAATATGGTATGATTTCACTTACAGGAAATATCTAGAAGAGTCAAATTCATAGAAACAGAAAGTAGCTGCAGGAATGGGGAATTATTGCTTAAAGGGGACGGTTTCTGTTTGGGGTAATGAAAAATTCTGGAAATAGCAGTGATGGTTGCACAGCATTGTTAATGTAATTAATGTAACTGAATTGTACATTCAAAAATGGTTACAGTGGGGCGCCTGGGTGGCTCAGTCTGTAAGCATCTGCCTTCGGCTCAGGTCATGATCCCAGGGTCCTGGGATCGAGCCCCTCGTTGGGCTCCCTGCTCATCTGGGAGCCTGCTTCTCCCTCTCCCTTTGCGCCTCCCCCTGTGCTCTCTATCTCACATATTCCTCTCTCTTTCTCAAATAAATAAATAAAATCTTTTTTTAAAAAATGGTTAAAGTGGCTAACTTCGTGTCATGTATATTTTACCATAATAAAAAACATTTTTAGGGCGCCTGAGTGGCTCAGTCGTTAAGCGTCCGCCTTCGGCTCAGGTCATGATCCCAAGGGTCCTGGGATCGAGTCCCGCATCGGGCTCCCTGCTTGGCGGGAAGCCTGCTTCTCCCTCTCCCACTCCCCCTGCTTGTGTTCCCTCTCTCGCTGTGTCTTTCTCTCTGTCAAATAAATAAACAAAATCTTTAAAAAAAAAATGAATCTCCTATAATTCTATGTAAAAACACAGGGGGTACCCGTAAGATTGACATATTTCATGTTGCTTCCACTCACCTTTGGTTCTGTGAATCTCAAATTTCAACTAAAATCTTGCTATTTACTGTCTGGTATTCTATCCACAGACATGCTCTGTAGTCAAGAACGCAAGCCCAAGGTGGTGCCTAGAGGGCTCAGTCGGAAGGGCATGCGACTCCTGATCTCGGGGTCATGGGTATAGAGATTACTAACTAAAAAAAAAAAAAAGAAAGAAAGAAAGAAAAGAAAAGAAAAGAAAAGAAAGCAAGCCCACGGAACTTGACTCCTACAGCTTGGATTGAATGTGTTGAATCGCATCTGCTTGGCAAGCCATGGCACCAATGATCTCCCAGGGAAGCAGGTCCCACTGGGTGTGCCCGGGAGACACATGAATGAGAGGGCAGGTGCACAGCGGTGCAGGCAGGTAGGGGTCATGGTGTAGAGCCTGGGCTCTGGGCCAGACTGCCTGATTTGTGACCTCAAACAAGTGTCTTAACCTCTCTCTGGGCCTCATTTTCCTTCTCTATCAAGGGAGATAAGCAATAGCCACCAGCTCCCAGAGCTGTTGGGAGGATCCAATGAGTCAGCCCGGAAACAATGCCTGACACACAATGAAGAGCAGACTTTTGGTAAAATACCCTACTCATAGCTTCGCTTTTAGCTCAGAATGATTTCGTGGTGACTTACACAATACACTACTACTAATACAGTAGGATACATATAATATGATATAGTATATATAATAATACGTGGAAAATTACTCAGCCCTGAAAAGGAAAGCACTCTTGGTAGACACAACGACTCAAGGACATTCTCTTGAGTAAAAGAAAAGCCAACTTCACAAGGTCACACTGTATGCTTCCATTTATATGGAAATGCAAGATAAAAAAGCAGAGAAGAGGTCAGTGGCTGCTGGGGGTTAGCATGGTGACGAGGGGGTGCAAGTGAAAGTGGGAGGGGTAGGAAAGCATGAGATCTCCGTGGTGATGGAACAGTGCCCAACCCTGACCGTGGTAGTGCTCACACACATAACGGAGTAGGCACAGAACTCCACAGGCACACGTGGAACCTCTGTCAATTGCCTGGTTACAATATTGTCCCCTAGTTAAGGAAGACGTCACCAAAGGGAAACTGGAGGAAGCGTCCATAGGAGCTCACTGCACTATCTTTGCAACTCCCCATGATACTATAATGACTTCCAAATAAAGAGCTTTAAAAAATCAATAATATGCATGCAATACGAACAATTCAATAGATATTGAGTCCCTTAGAAGGAGGACAGGTGACTTAGAATTGATTTTTTTTTTAAGATTTTCTTTAAAAAGAAAAGAAAGAAAGAAAGAAAGAAAGAAGAATTTTCTTTTTTAAGTAAGCTCTATACCCAGTGTGAGGCTTGAACTTACGACCCCAAGATCAAGAGTTACACAATCTACCAACTGAGGCAGCCAAGCACTGCAAGGGTTGCTGTTTGTTATTTATTTATTTTTTTAAGATTTTATTTATCTATATCATAGAGAGAGCCAGAGAGCACAAGTGGGGGGTGGGGGGTAGGAAATGGCAGAGGCAGAGGGAGAGGCAGGCTCCCTGCTCAGCAGGGAGCCCAAAGTGGGGCTCGATCCCAGGACCCTGAGATCATGACCTGAGCCAAAGGCAGATACTTAACCGACTGAGCCACCCAGGCGCCACCCCCCCCACCCAAGGGTTGCTTTTAAATGATTACATTTTCAGCATTTGAAATTTCTAAGAGCCAAGCCATAAAGAGGAGGAATCTGGAAGGAAACAGAACAAATTCGGGAGCAGGGGAGATGGTGGGAGGGCAGGGAAAGACTTTATTTTTCAGATGCTGAGTTCTGAAAGATACTTCATAGGAGATTTTTTAAATCTATTAAATCATAATAGAAACATATTCTGAAAAGCTGTCTCTGCATGTGCAGAAATGCTTCCTCTGCCCGTTTCTTACACTGATTTTCAATCACAGTTGAAAAAGAGGAAGTAAAATTTATCACGCAGTTACGGGGAGGGGGGTGCATGTACTATATCCTTTAATTATCCCCATTTTATACATAAGAAAACTGAGGCATGGGGTGCTCATTTTATTGCACCGGAACAAATAGGAAGTCAGGTGCCCGTTCACATCCGAAGCCCAGTTTCTTGCTATGCCCTCCTTCTCACCCACAAACCCTGACCACAGTGGCTGCTATCATAGTCTCCATCATGGGCCTGGAATTCTATAATTTAAGAAGCTTGATCCTCCAAACTTAAGTGTGTATAAAAACTCCCTGGGGAAATGCAGAGTCTTGGGCCACATCCCAGTAAACCTTCCATTAGCCAGTGCAGGGGGGCAGGGCAGGCATGCTCATTTGCGGTAGGTGCTTTGGGTACACAGATGTTCATGCTTAGTCTGCCCTTGAAGGCCACTGGCCCAGACTCTCGGGACTCTACCACCAGAATGTTCTGGAATTCCCAAGCACTGGGGGCAATCTGCTAAGGTGACCAACCATCCCAGCTTGCTCAGGACTGAGGGGTTTTCCAGGACATTGAAATTTTCGTGCTAAAACTGGGAAAGTCCTGGACCCATCAGAACCAGATGGTCACCCTGTGAGCTCAGGAGGTGACTGACTGCCCAGAGTTGCTCCTTTATGTACAGAAACGTCAGTGGTCCTTCAGTTCATCGTCTGGGTACTTCCCCAGGTGAGGCTGGCTGACCAGAGTGAATTTCCCACTCCAGGACCCCCACCTCAGCACTCATGTCACATAGCAGGGCTGGCAGAAGGGGTCACCTACGGCCAAATAGTGGGCATTTTCTGTCAGACAAAGAAATGGTCAACATCTGAGAGCTCTTATAGGTTAAACCCTCTGTAGCTAAGAAATCAGGCTCTGGGGGCGCCTGGTTGGCTCAGTCAGTGAGGCATGCGATTCTTGATCTTGGGATTGTGGGTTCAAGCCCCTCTTTGGGTGTAGAGGTTTTTTAAAAAATAAAAATCTTGAGAAAGAAAAGGAAAGTAAAGAGGAGAAAATCAGGCTCTGGAATCTAGAGAGATCCAGATCCAAGTGTCAATTCTTCTAACTGTCAGGTTTGAACACATTATTTAACTTTTTATTATTATTATTATTTATTTTAGAGATAGAGACAGACAGCATGCGCAAGCAGGGGAAGGGGCAGAGGGAGACAAGCAGACTCCCCACTAAAGTGGGGAACCCTACTCGGGGCTCCATTCCAGGACCCTGAGATCATGACCCCAGCCGAAATCAAGAGCTGGATGCTTAACCAACTGAGCCACCCAGGCGCCCCATATTTAACCTTTTTTTGAGCTTCAACTTCTCATCTGTGAAATGATCAAATCCCACCCTCTCCGCCCCCGCCCACCCCGCTATTTTTGGTTTCTATTTTATCAATTTTTACATTTGACTTTAGCCATTCCTGTCTTTTCTTCTTTTTGCAATTATTTTGTTATTCTTTCCAAGTTTCTTGAGTTAAAATGTTTACTACCAATCTCTTTAAATTTTTTTCCTAGCATATGCATCTTAAAACCGTGCCTTTCCCTCCGCATGCTGCCTTGTTCTCATCCCACGGGTTTGCGTGTAGAGCGCTCTGTTCCCATTGTTCAGTCCCAACTGGACTGCAATTTTCATTTTGACTTTTTCTTTAGCTGGAGAATTCCTCCAAAATACGGGCAGTCATTGTACCTGCCTCGCAGAGGTGCTGTGAGGCTCAACTGAGATTAAAAATAAGATTTTCAGTACACTGCCCGGCATATAGTAAGCATTCCGCTGCCGGTGATGAGAGGTACCATTGGATCGTGGGTTCACACCTCCCCCGTCTTCCTACCCCTGGTGTCTTCTCCCCGCCTCCGCCCCCATTTCCCACAAACTTCGCCAGAATCACTCTTCAGAACTGGAGGCCTAATCAAATCACTTTCTTGCTGAAACACGTAAGGGGGCTCCCTTGCCCAAGCATGTGCGTGCACGATCTTCAAGAGTGTCTTTCACCACCCCGGAGACGAGCTGCCTGCGCACGGAGGCCTTCCTGTCACATTCGCCCCCGTGCTGCTGAGGCCAGGAAGCGTTCTGGGCACACCGTGATGCTCGGTATGTTCTAGCTGGGATGAATCAAGGAAAGAATGAATAATCTACCCTTGAGGATGCTCATCCCAGTCCTGAAAGCTCTTCCTGCAGATCTTGAGTTTCTCCTCCCCGCTTTGCTCCCCACATACTTTGCATTTCTTTTTATTTCTTTTTTTATTTTTCTAAAGATTGTATTTGGGGCGTCTGGGTGGCTCAGTCGGTTCCGTGTCTGCCTTCGGCTGGGGTCATGATCCCGGGGTCCTGGGATCGAGCCCCAAACTGGGCTCCCTGCTCGGTGGGGAGCCTGCTGCTCCCTCCCTCGCCCTCTGCTCCTCCCCCTGCGTGTGCTCTCTCATTCTCTGTCAAATAAATAAAATCTTTAAAAAATAAAAATTAAAAAAATGGATTTTATTTATTCATTTGAGAGAAAGAGAGTGAGAGAGGATGAGAGAGGGGAGGGTCAGAGGGAGCAGCAAGACTCCCCGCTGGGTGGGAAGCCTGATGCAGGGCTGGATCCTGGTAGTCGGGATCATGACCCGAGCCCAGGGCAGACGCTTAACCAACTGAGCCACCCAGGCGCCCCTGCATTTCTTTTTAAAACTTGTTTTAAAACCGGGGCTGGTGGGGCGCCTGGGTGGCTCAGTCATTAAGCGTCTGCCTTTGGCTCAGGTCATGATCCCAGCGTCCTGGGATCAAGCCCCGAGCCCCCTGCTCGGCGGAGACCCTGCTTCTCCCTCTCCCACTCGCCCTGCTTCTGTTCCCTCTCTCGCTGTCTCTCTCTCTGTCAAATAAATAAATAAAATCTTAGGGGAAAAAAAAACGGAGCTGGTTCAGTCGGTTTAGCGTGGGACTCTTGGTCTCCGCTCAGGTCTCGATCTCAGGGTGGTGAGTTCGAGCCCCATGTTGGGCTCTGCACTGGGTGTGGAGCCTACGTATAAATAAATAAATAAATAAATAAATAAAAATTGTTTTCATTAAAAACAAAACCCTAGCTTAGGTTAAAAGGGACATTTATCACAGAAAACAGGTGCTCAGAACAAGGGCGTGGGTGCAGCCCGACGTGACATCTGGGGAGATCCCACCTCTCCACTCTGCCTCTCTGCATGTTTTCGTTCTTCTCTTTCTAGACTGACTACGGTCTGCAGAAAATATAGGTGTCCAAGACTCCCTGGCTGACATATTTCAGTGCCACTGTGGAGACCACATCCTTTGCCATGCTAACGCCAAACTCTCAGGGGAGAGCTGGACTTGCCCTGCCTGGATCAAGTCTTGCCACTGTTTCGTGGACACTGGCTGGAAGAGCATGGTCCTGCAGTCCAAGCCCGTGGCTGGGACCCACGCCATGGAAGGAGGCGGGGAGAAGGCAGTTCAAGAGTCTCTGTGAGCTGGTGGCATTCCGAAATTCATCACTAACCTTGGGCTTTCCAAACTTCAGTCATTCATATGCCACCTTCATAACTGGAGGGGTAGTACTGACTTCCTGAGTATGTATCACAGCCCTGCCACTTCCTAGCTGTGTGACCCTGAACAAGTTGCTTAGCCTCTCTGTGCCCCGTTTCCTCAGTATTGAGTGAAGTTGATTGGTGTAAAAAAAATCTTACAACTGTGATTGTCATAGAGTAAAGAGATTTTAAAAGAACACTTAGCTATTATTCTGCTAAGAGCCTTTACTATTGTTTTTTTTTTTTAAGATTTTATTTATTGGAGAGAGCAAATAGCAGAGGGAGAAGAAGCAGGCTCCCTGCATCCCAGGACCCTGGGATCATGACCTGAGCCAAAGGCAGACGCTCAGCCGACTGAGCCACCCAGGTGCCCCGAGGCTTTACTGTTTTTAAATTCCCTTATGGACCACCTAAAATTATTCCCATTGCTTATTTTTAAAAATACTTTTCCACTTTAAATAAATTTTTAAAAAGAAACTCTGCATCTCTGCTATCAATGGAACATCGATATCATATTCCATAAATAGAAGGTAACTATATATAGTTATATATATGATTAAAACAATGAAAACTATTTTATTTATTTATTTATTTAAGTAGGCTCCACACCCAGCGTGGAGCCCACCAGGGGGCTCGAACTCATCACCCTGAGATCGAGACCTGAGCGGAGACCAAGAGTCCCACACTTAACCGACTGAGCCAGCCCCCATTTTAAAACAAGTTTTAAAAAAAATGCAGTTATATATATAATAAATAGCCATATATATATATATACATATATGGCTTAGGTACATATAGGCTAAATTCTAGCCACATAGCATTGCCTGCTGAAGGCTCTGATGAGCCAGTGACCTGCACTCATTTCCAAAGGGAGATTTGCAAGTGTTAGAGAGGTGTTAAAGACATATTAGCGTCACACTGAGACTTTCTTCTTTGAGTAATCATAAGGAGGGACCAGACAATGAAAAGGGTATTATGTTCTCACTTTGGGACTCTGTGTGATTAATGCCTTGTCCCTGTACCACTAAAGTCCTCTCCCAGACCACAAACAGGGAAACACTTTGTTATATCATCAAATCTCCATTCACATTACCACAATCAGGTTTTTGTCTGGCGGGGATCGCCACTTCCTTTACGGGCCCTCGCCAGCATTCTGCATCCGCCTGGTGTCTGGCTCTTGGAAGGGCTGTTGCTGGCGGAGCGGGCCGGCCCTCCAGAGCTCAGGCACCCATTAGAAAACAGTGCAGTCACTTTGGAAAATGGTTTGGCAGTTCCTCAAAAGGATAAACATAGAGTTTACCAGATGACCCGGCAATTCCTTTCCTGTGGGTATACCCAAGATGATTGAAAACAGAAAGTCAGAAGAGTCAAAAAATGGAAATAAGCCTCACATCCATCAGCAGATGAACGAATGGACAAACAAAATAGAATATTTGGCAATAAAATAGGATCGAGTATGAATACATGCTACGAAATGGATGGACCTTGAAAACATTATGCTAAGAAAAAGAAGCCAGTCGCAAAGGATCACATAGTGTATAATTTTGCCTATGTGAAATGTGCAGAATAGGCAAATCCATAAAGACAGAAAGTAGATTAGGGATTCCCCAGGATTAGGAGGAGGTAGGATTGGGAGAAATGGGAAGTGAGTGCTAATGAGTAAGAGGTTTCTTTTGGGGATGATGAGAATGTTCTGGAACTAGACAGCAGTGATGGTGGCACAATTCTGTGAATATACTTAAAGTCATTAAACTGTATATGTATTTTAAACAGATGAGTTGTACGGGACATGAATTATATATCAATAAAACTATTTTTAAATTAGCCAACTTATGCCTTGGGAGGAGTTGGATGACCAATACTATACCTCGCTAGAATGTGTAACTAAGTGCTGCCCTGCCAAGCCCGTTGACTCACGGGCCAGGTTGGCGGTCACCATGGGGTTCTGTTTGTACGGCGGGGATTGTATGGCAATGAATTTGAGTATGTTCAAAGCTTTACCTAGGAGAATGGTCACCATGATGCACCCAAAACTAGCCTTGAAGCCTTTGGAGTGGCTTTAGGCCAATCCATTCAATGACTCCATTTCAAAAAAAATTTTTTTGAGACCTACAAAGTGTCAAGTGTCCTAAGAATCTGGAGATACAGCAATGTGCAAATGAAGAACACTGCAAAGGACACCTCATGGAGGTGGCACCCAACTGAGAGAGACAGCCAAAAACCAGTGAATACCTACATAATATAATTAATAATTAAGATATATAATACATAAGATAATTTCAGAAAATGATAAAAGTGCTCGTATGGTAATCCAGCATCATGGAAGACAGGGCCAGAGGAGGAGGGGAGACCCTTCAGCTGAGGTTCCATTTCGATCTAGTCTTGAATAAGAAGAAGCCAGCCACCAGAAACTCCAGGGTAAGTGTGTTCCTGCCGGAGGGAAGAGCGATTGCAAAGGCCCTGTGGCAGGGCCAGGTTTGACATGGTCCGGGTTTAGAAATAAAACTGGTGTGGTTTGATCATGAGCAAGAGATAAGTGAGGCAAGAGTTGGAAAGAGAGAGGCAGTCAGGGGTCCTGTGCACTTAGGTTCCAAGGCTGTTGTAAGGATGTCATTTCAAGTCAGATGGGAAGCAACTGTAGAAGGTTTGACGACAGAGTGACAGGATGTGACTTAACTTTCTGAAAGCCACCCTGGCTGCCCTGTGGAGAACGGATTGTGGGAGCAGAAGTGAAGCAGAGAAATCACTCAGGAGACGATTGCAGTGGCCATCCTTTTTTGTGTTGTCTTTCTCATCTCAAAAATAGGGTGAAGGGCCTTTATTTGTAGTTAAGGTCACCCAACTATCTACAAGCCTAATCAGCTTGAACAACAATGTAGAGGGGTGAGTTGAAATGCAGAAGGCCTCTATGCCCAAATTTATCTGTAAGTTCTTAATCCTGACCAGACTGAATGCTTTTATGGGTGAATGACGTTATTCACCAGGCCCCAATGTCCTACAGCGTGACCCCTCACACCACGGCGCAGTGTACGTCACTCACCTGCTTGCAGACATCAAATGGGTTGAATGATTACTAAAGATTTGAATGCTATAAATTAAGGGAGGATACATATATATATATATATATATATATATATATATATATATAACATGTGTTACATATATTACATATTACACCCTTCATTTATAAATATATCAATACATAAATTAAAATTGAATAAATTTTTGTTTATTTTAAATACATTTTAAATAACAGACTAAATTATAAATTAATATAATTTATTTAAAATATGACCTATATCTGCCCTTTATATATAATATTACATATTATAGTAATGATATGTTATATTAAATATTGGTATATCACATACTAAATACATTTGTGGGTGTGTATATATGTATATCCTTTGATCCTCTATACATGGAACTGTATCTAGTTTGCACTTGCTGCAGATGAGTCCCCCCAAATCAAAATCATTCAAATACATTGGGACTAAGAGTTCTATACTGAAGAATCAGCGCAACCCTGTTCAAGTAGGAACGTGGTTTTCTACCATTCAGTGCATCCAGGTCAGTTTCTATGGCTGCAACAAGTCCCAAAGCGTGTCTAATGGATCCATTAAAACAGTGGGGTTTTTTTCCCTTTGGCTTTAATAATCATACTTTGTTGATGCTGAAAAGCTTTATTATTCTCTTCTTATGCTGCTTCCCCTAACCATTCACAGACCTGCTCCCTTCTGTGTTAATGGACAGATTTGAGGGTATTTCATATAATATGTATACATAATCACACTCTGCATATTCAAGAAAGAGGTAGCAAAAACACTTGGGGCTGATGTCCTTCTAGAGTCTTTCTTTTCCCAAAAGGCCTTCACCCTACAGCCAATCAGCTACTAAAGCTTATTGATTTTTTTTTTTTCTACAATGCCCTGGGGATCTTTCTGCCAGTTCTACTGTCAATGCCTTGGGGTCTTCATGACCTCTTACATAGATAATTGAATATCTTCCCTTCTTCCTGCCTCTCCTGTGTTAAAAACATTCTGAGTCAGTCTTGACAACTTCTTCCTCCTCACCCTTCCTTGTTCAAACCATCAAGTCCTACCAATTTCGCCTCCTAGAAATGTCTCAAGACTGTCCATCCATCTTCATCTCCCCACTGGCACACATCCAATCTAGTTTCTTAGACTGGACAATATTCCAGGAGCCTCCAAACTGGTCTCCTGCTTCCACCCTGGTCCTTGTACAATCCACTCTTTCTACTCCACTGCCTGAGTGAACTTTTAAAATTGAACATCTGAGCATGCTGCTTTCCTGCTAGAACCCTTCTCCCCGGGCTGAGAATAAAGACCAGACTCCTTAACTTGACCTATGAGAAGCTATGGGGTCTACCCCCAGCCGCCTCCTCCAGCTGCTTCTGGACTGTAGCCTCAAGTATCTTTTCAGCCCTCTGCATTCTTCAGGCTTCCTCCTTTCATGAGACATTTGCATGTGCTTAGTTCTGCTGCCAGAACATCCCAGAGTGCCAAGTGGATGTGATGTACTCTTCAAATCCCAGCGTCACCATCATTTCCCAGCAGAGCCATCACTGGTCACTCAGACGCCGTCAGGCTGCTCCATGGCGTAGCCTTGTAAGTCCATGCGGCTCTCTCCCACCGCACCTGGCACAGCTGCAAGGCCACACCAATTGGTGTCATATTTAATGGACATATTTTGCCCCCACTAGGCTATAAGTTCCATGAAGACAACGACTGTATTAGTTATCCATTGCTGAATAACAATTATCCCCAAACATAGTAGCTTCAAAATGGTTATTATTGCAGTTGGTATTGCAGTGAGTCAGGAATCCGGATGTGGCTTAAGTGGATGCACCTAGCTCAAGGTGCAGAGTGTTGGATGGGGATGCAGCCGCATGTGAAGGTTCAACTGGGGAAGGACCCATTTCCAGCCCATTCATACGGTTGTTCACAGGATTCATTCCTCATAGGCTGCTGGACTGAGGGACACAGTTCTTCTCTGGCTATTGGCTGAAGACCTTGCTCAATTCCTGCCAAGTGGGCCTCTCCATAGAGCAGCTCACAATATGGCAGCTGGATTCCCTCAGAGCAAGCATGCACTTGAGAAAGAGCAACAGAGAAGCGAGCAAGATGGAAGTCACAGTCTTTGGGTAACCTAACCTTTGGAATGACATCCCTTCACCTTTGTTCTATTCTATTTATTAAAGCTGAGTCACTGTGTTCAGCCCCCACCCAAGGGTGTAAATACTAGGAGTTGGGGGTCATTGGAGCCATCTTAGAGGCTGCCTATCAAAGACATCGGTCTGTTTTGACACATCATTATCTTCCCAAATTATTTTACTATGTGGCTGACAGTAAATATGTAAACAGTCAACATTAAATCCCTAAGCGATTCTCCCTAAAATACCAATTGAATCATGTTGACATATAGTAAATATGTAAACAGTCAACATTAAATCCCTAAGCGATTCTCCCTAAAATACCAATTGAATCATGCTACATCATGACCTTCAATGGGTTCCTGCTTCCCAAACCTTGTTTTTGTTGAAGACCTTTTGTAACCTGTTTATAAACTACTCCTTAATTTCAGAAACTACCTGCCATTAATTAAAGACACCTACACAAGCTCACCTCCATGACTTTCCTCCTATACTCTTTTCTTCCTTATCTCTTCATTCTGAATTTCATCTTCCAAGTTCTTCTTGAAAGTTCACTTCTTTTTTCAATTTCAACAAGTATAATATTTTAGAAGCCGGAAATCTAGGACTTTTAAAAAAAATCTTTTATTAAAAAGAACAAAAACATGGGGCGCCTGGATGGCTCAGTTGCCTAAGTGACTGCCTTCGGCTCAGGTCACGACCCTGGAGTCCAGGGATCGAGTCCCGTGTTGGGCTCCCTGCTCAGCGGGGAGTCTGCTTCTCCCTCTGACCCTCCCCCCTCTCATGCTCTCTCTCTCTCTCTCTCTCTCTCTCTCTCTCTCTCTCATTCTTGCTCTCAAATAAATAAATAAATAAAATCTTTTAAAAAAAACAAAACAAAACAGATGTGGTATGGAGCGAGAGGAGGCAGAGGATTGGAGGGCAGGGAAAACACCCTGCATGATACTATAGTGGTGGATGCAAGTCATTACACATCTGCCCAAACCCATAGCATGGACAGCACCAAGAGTGAGCCCCAATGTAAACTATGGACATTGGGTGACAATGATGTGTCCACGTAGGTTTGTCAGTTATAACAAATGTACCAATCTGGTGTGGGATATCGATGGTGGGCAAGATTGTGCACGATCCAGAGGTATATGGGAGATCTCTGAACCTTCCACTCGATTTTGCTGTGAACCTAAAACTGCTCTAAAAAAAATAAAGTCTTTTAAAAAATAAAAATTAAATATTAAATTGATTTTCTAATTATTAAATTTGTCAACTTTTAAAAAGAATTTTTTTTAAGATTTTATTTATTTATTTGAGAGAGAGAAAATGAGATAGAGAGCACGAGAGGGAAGAGGGTCAGAGGGAGAAGCAGACTCCCCGCCAAGCAGGGAGCCCGATGCGGGACTCGATTCCGGGACTCCAGGATCATGACCTGAGCCGAAGGCAGTCGCCTGAACCAACTGAGCCACCCAGGCGCCCTGAAAAGAATTTTTTTTTAAAGATTTATTTATTTATTTGAGAGAGCGAGAATGAGAGAGAGTACATGAGGCGGGGAGGGTCAGAGGGAGAAGCAGGCTCCTTGCTGAGCAGGGACCCCAATGCGGGACTCGATCCCGGGACTCCACGATCATGACCTGAGCTGAAGGCAGTCGCTCAACCAACTGAGCCACCCAGGCGCCCTAAATCAAGCAGAGCACATGAGCTTAATAAGGTAGCCACCAGTTGGATTGATCTGGCTTTAATATCCAACACCACCATTTAATAGCTGTGTGACCTTGGACAGGGTATATAACCTCTCTGGGTTTTTCTCAGGGATAATACAAGGATGATAATAACATCTCCTTGGCTGGTTGTGAGGATTAAAAAAAATAATCCATTTAAAGTTCTTAGGACAGGGGCTGCCTGGCTGGCTCAGTCTCTATGGCATTTGACTCTTGATCTCTGGGTCGTGAGTTGAAGCCCCACGTTGGGCATAGAGTTTAATTAAAAAAAAAAAAAATTTTTTTTTTAATAGTAAAGTTCTTAGCACAGGACCTCAATAAATGTTAAGAATGAAAGAATTATTTTTCAACCTGAGTTTTCATTGGCTCAGTGTTCACAGTGCTACTCACAGAACCTAGTACTTGGGTGTTTAAAAACACACTTGGGAATTTATTTCAATTTCCAGTCTGCAGGTTATATTTAATGCAATCAAGCTCAATTATAATATATACATTTTTTTAAGTAAGCTCTGTGCCCAACATGAAACTTAAACTCACGACCTCTGAGATCAAGAGTCACATGCTCTACCGGCCTGAGCCAGCCAGGCGCCCCTAAGAGATATATTTTTAAATGCAGCTTATTATTATTATTAATGAGTTACTCATGAGAGAAAGCCAGCTCATGCCCAAAATTATGAAGTAAACTCATAACATACAAAAATGAGAAGCTAGTTGGATTTATTTTAAAAGAGAGAGGGAGGGAAAGAAAGAAGTGAGGGCAAGCCACAGGGTTTTCCCACGGAAGGGAAAAAAACCTCACAAACTGGTAAAATGAGAAAGGTCAAAAGCGCCATAGGCAATACAGCATGGAATGACAAGTTTAATTTTAATTCTAATAATACAATACTATAGTTTGACAAAACTTCTTTCTTTCTTAGTCAAATAGTTATGGGAACAGTATGCCATTTGGCACAGAGAAAGGTGAGAAGTATTTTATTAGAGAAGACTAATTAGAAAATGTAGTATTTTAGCGTTTAACGGCACCAGTTTTTTTTTTTTTTTTAGTACAAAAATAGAAAACTTTCAGTTCTCTTTTGAGTTAGCAATCCATTTTGTTTTTAAATCCTCACAATTCGGCAACGCACAGATACACGGGCAG
Organism: Callorhinus ursinus; assembly: GCF_003265705.2. NCBI lineage: Eukaryota > Metazoa > Chordata > Mammalia > Carnivora > Otariidae > Callorhinus > Callorhinus ursinus. The sequence continues at coordinate 5,591,618 of NW_027397115.1, forward strand.
TGAACTGGCTTGGGTTGAATAGCTTTGGAGGTGAAATCTGAATTTCTAACTTGTGGCCTGGTGGGCCAGCTTCCTCACAGAACTTGCCATGAATAAGAAGCACTCCTGAACACAGCACGGAATGTCCTCACCCACAGGCCACCTGCTTCCAGCTGTGAGACACCACAGGCCATCCCCCTCCGCCCTGCCCCCACCAGGCACACCACCACCATCTTCAGTAGGCTGGAGAACTCCCTGCAGACAGGAGAGCTCAATTTGGGGGATTCGAATCACACCCATTATTACTGGGAGCTGGATTCTGACACAATTGGTAGCTGAATGAAGATCAAAATACCCCTGAATTAGCACTAGAACATGTGAATCAACAGCTCGGTGTTTTCAGAAAGAAAATATCTGTACAGCTGGGCCAGGTCCCCAGAGATTCAACTTTTTTGTTTTTAAAATAGATGGGGAATTTATACAAATAGGCAAAATTCTAGACTCATTACTCACTAATGAGGCTCACTAATCACTAAACGCTAGCCATTTCAAGGACTGAGTGCATTTGCAAAATGCTTCCCTTACCTATAAAGTGGGGGTAAAACTAGAACCTATCACACTTGGGTCACTGTGACAGTGAAATGAACTAGTATCTGCCCAGTAATTATTTATTTTCAAGTGTTTGGGCCTCTGGGAGGGTCTCTCGTGAGTGCCACAATGTCTAATAAGGACCAGCTGCATCATTTACAGGGACCGGTGTGAAATGAAAACGTGAGGCCCCTTGTTCAGAAATTATTAAGAATCTCAAAAGACAGCAACAGCAGAGCATCAAATGTGGGGCCCTTCTGAGGGCAAGAGTCCATGCACCTGCCCAGGACACCTGTGTCTAATAACTCCATATACCAGAGATAGAATGCTGAGTCGAAATGTTCATTCAAATAGTTTATAAGACACTAAACCATGCCTCGGCTAAGTTTCATGCACAAGTCACATCACTCTGGGAGCCCACAGGGGCAAAACTTGGGCATGATTTTACAAGATCAAGGGTCCTTCGGGGAGGCAAGGAGACTCGTAAGTAAATTTGGGGGATGTCTGTGAAACCCCTGAAATTGTGCCCCAAATGCCGTGTGTGTGTGTGTGTGTGTGTGTGTGTGTGCGCGCGCGCGCGCACGCGCGTCCCTTTCCCTGGGGAAACAGCCCATGGGGAAAATCCATGACCACAAGAACAGGGAGCTGGGACTCCACAGGGGTTTACATCCCTGAGATCTTTGTGCTCCCCAACGCTCAGCACGATGTCCGGCATCTAATGAACAATCGGTCAATAGCAGCTTGAAAAGGTAGGCAGAGGAATGGGTAGTGAGTAGGGGAACGTGTCACTCGATCACGAAGTTTGCTCTGTTCAAATTCCAACTCCACTGTCACTAGAGGCGTGACCTTACATGAGTCATTTGCCTTGCTAAGCCTCGCACACTGAGCTGCTGTGGCAATTAAATTGCGATCATCGCTGAGCACAGCGGCAGGTACGCCGTGAGCCTCAATCTGCTTCATTTGTTATAACTTCAAGCCAGTCTAGAAAAGAAAAATAAAGGGGCGCCTGGGTGGCTCAGTCGTGAAGCGTCTGCCTTCGGCTCAGGTCCTGATCCCAAGGTCCTGGGATCGAGCCCCGCATCAGGCTCCCTGCTCAGCGGGGAGTCTGCTTCTCCCTCTCCCACTCCCCCTGCTTGTGTTCCCTCTCTGTCTCATTCTCTGACAAATAAATAAATGAACTAAAATAAAAGAAAGATAAAGTAAACTTCACAGCTCTTAAATTGTATGGTATGGCCTTTATCACATCCGTTTATAAAGAAACAAACAGCAACTTTTTAAAAATTAACTTCTTTCCTTAATTCTTCTTAAAGAGTAGACATTAACTTCCGACTGTAATTTCCTAGTAGAAAAACTATAGATGGTCACTTTCTACTGTATACCTTCCCGCAGTGTATGCATTTTATTTTAAAGCAAGCAAATATTGTTGTTGCAAAGAAAGCGAAGTAAAGATACACATTTTAGAGGTCTGTGGATCTCCACGTGTGGATCCCAGGCCGGCACTATCAGCATCACCCCAGAACCCCAGAACTTGAGAGAAATGCAAAATCTCAGCCCCACCCCAAACTTACTGAATCTGAAACTCTGGGGCTCATTCAGTGACCTGCACTTTAATGAGCCCTCCAGGGGATTCTGATACGTAACTGGAGTTCGAAAAACTCTGCTCCGTGTCCTGCAGGATGCTAAAGAAGAATCCTCAGCACCCCCTAAAATGTGTTCCTAGTGATGCCGCAAATTCTACCATTGATATCTTCTGTGGGGTTTCTTTAAGTTTTTTTTTATTATTCCAGTTAGTTAAGGTACAGTGTTATATTAGTTTCAGGTGTACAGTATAATGATTCAGCACTTCCATACATCACCCTGTGCTCATGACAAGTGCCCTCCTTCATCCCCATCACCTGTTTCCCCCATTCCCCCCCCCCCCCCCCTCTGATGACCATCAGTGTATTCTCTATAGTCAAAGGTCTGTTTCTTGGTTTGCCTCTCTTCCCCCACCCCGCCTTTGCTCATTTGTTTTGTTTCCTAAATTCCACATATGAGTGAAATCATATGGTATTTATCTTTCTCTGACTTAGTTCGATTAGCATGATATTCTCTAGCTCCAACCACGTCGTTGCCAAGTGGCAAGATTTCATTCTTTTTTATGGCTGAATCATACAGTTCTATCTGTGTTAACATCAATCACCTTCAATGCGAGTATTACAGAAAGAAGTTAATTCAAGAGTCTGAAACCCAAATGCCAAAAGAATAGGGGAAGATCCTGAAGGATAATGGATATTAGCAAAGTTCATGGTCATCAAAGTTAGCTCTCCTTGCCATGTGGGGGAACATGAACCCAAAGTTGCCTGCTTTTCCTATTTTTCTAGGGAATGTCTGAATGTGTATGTGAACCCGCCTTGTTCCAAAAACATTTAAAAACTCAGCCAAGCAAACACAGGTCTGCAAGTGCAATAAGGCCTCCTGGGTCACCATGTGCAGCCTTAAATTCTACCAGCAATGGTGACATCCTGCCTTCTCTACCCAGTGCATTCTCCAAAACTGTTAAATCGCCCATAATAATAGAAATAGTGGCGGTCCTTTCTCGAGGGTGTTGTCCATTCATTTTCTCATTTCATCCTTCTGTCACCTCTTAGGCAGATGCCATTATCACCCCATTTTACAGATCAGAAAACTAAGCCTTCCCAACGCTAACTAGCTGGCTGAAGTTTGCGCGGCTTGTAAACGATGGTCATCGCGACTCTTTCGTAGGGCGGGTGGATCTAAAGTTCACGCACCTAACAGCGACACTGCTGATAATATCATTGGTTAGTTCTCCTGACACTTTTGACCTTTTCAGTCTTTTGCAATCAGCCCTGTGCCTGCTGAACAGCCCCTCCGAGGCCTTATCTGTCCCTCTCAGAGCTTGCCTTCCCATATCATCTGATACTCCAATTGCTTCAAGTATAGTTGACGGCTCCCACAGAGATGTGCGTGCTGCAGAAAAGGACACGGTGATACTCCTGTCCTCAAATGACACCGAAGTGCGTTAGCAAGTAGATAAGTAGATGTTCGGGAAACGTGTCCGCTGCTTATGACCAACAGCGGAAAACGTTGACACTTCTGGGCAGAGGGTTGTGGAGGCCCGTCCCCATCTTACTTCATGCTGGTGGTCGCAGAGTCTTCCTAGTTTTCTCCTCTGAGCAGCTAGCACCATTCTGGTCAAAAAAAAGAGGGCAAAAAGTAAAGGCTAAAATTCTATTTGGAATGCTCTTTTGCCCTTCACAGCACCCCCAGAATCTAGATTGTGAAAAATTAGCTGAAGCTGTGACGCTTACAGAACCTGCAGGACTCGCCCCTCAAGAAACATTACAGTAGAAGGGTCTGGAAGCTGGACTCCGACACCCACAGGGGCTGCTGTTACTGCACTACTATTAAGCGTCTGTTCGTGGACATCTTCCTCCCCCACCCCCCGCCCCTTTTTTTGTAAGTAAGCGCTGCACCCAAGGTGGGGCTTGAACTCGCAACTCCAAGAGTCACAGGCTCTACCGCCTGAGCCAGCCAGGCGCCCCCTCCCTCTTCCTCATCCACACACAAACCAATAGCTGCTCACTATTACCCATATAGCTCTATTCCTCCAAGCCCAAGTTAATTATGCTTTTCATAAAATCTTTTTCCACCAGGAAAGAGCATAACCTCCATGTAATTACAAAGGTGCTTATCTTGGTAAGAATTAAGTCCAACTTCCAAACACTGTATTTTCTAAAGCATACAAATATTTTCCAGGTACATGGATTTGCAGGCAGGCCGTGCTATTTTAAGTTATTCCCAAACACACAAAAGCCAACTCATCAAAATGGAAGCTCTAGAAATAATGTTAAGCATAATCATGACCATCTACCAGACAACTTCTGATACCTGCCTTGAGCCAGGTGCCAGGGAATGCTCTGTGCGTATTTCTCCTTGAATCCTTGCAACAACCATAGCTGACCCTGCAATAACACAGGCTTGAACTGTGCAGGTCCACTGATACACGGATTTTTTTTATAGATATATAAATATAGTCCAGTGCTATAAATGTATTTTCTCTTCCTTATGATTTTCTTAATAACATTTTTTCTCTAGCTTACTTTACTGTAAAAATACAGCATATAATCCATATAACATACAAAACCAGTTAGGCTTCTGGTCAACAGTCGTCTATTAGTAGTTAAGTTGTGTGGAAGTCAAAAGTTATTCATGAGGAGCCTGGCTGGCTCAGTTGGTAGACCTGCACACGACCCTTGATCTCAGGGTTGTGAGTTCGAGCCCCACATTGGGTAGCGTGGAGCTTACTTAAGGAAAAAAAAAAAGGTATTCCTGGACTTTTGGCTGTGGGGGGCGTTAGCACCCACACACAGTTGTTCAAAGGTCAGCGGTAGATGGGATGAGTTACTATTAAACCAGTCTTAGAGCCAAGGGAATGGAGATGCAAAGCAAGTGCTTAATTAATTTGCCCAAGGTCTTAACCAGTAGAGCAGGTCAGCCTGACAACTGAAGAGTTCACTTTCTCTTCCAAAATTATTATCTGGTGTGAAATCACAGGAGCTCCAAGTCACAGACAATTCCTGGAAATGTGGTGACAAGCAAAAGTTAGCTCTCTTCCTACATTCCCATTTTTTTGTCCCTTCTTTAGTGTATTTTTTGTTTATTTGTTTAAAAATAACATTCTCTTATATAATCACGGGATAATCATCAAAATCGTGAAATCAGCATTGGTACAGTACCCTTATTTAATTTGAAAGCCTTATTCAAATGTTGCCTATTGTTCAGTTCACGTGCCTTATAGGAAACATTTTTTTTTTTAAGATTTTGTTTATTTATTTGACAGTGAGAGAGAAAGCACAAGCAGGGGGAGCAGCAGAGCGAGAAGCAGGCTACCCGCTGAACAGGGATCATGACCTGAGCCTAAGCCAGATGCCTAACCGACTGAGCCACCCAGGTGCTCCTAGAAAACATTTTAAAATCTGATCCAGGAGCCTATTCGTAGGTTACACCTGATTTTCTTTTTTTTTTAAAGCATCATCTATTCTCTGTTTTTGACACATTAAAAGAAAGCGGTCCTTGGCATGGTGATCCTCGCCGTTTCTTTCCTTCCTCAAGAGGAGCTGTTTTTGTCTATTCACCTCATCCAGTCTCCCAGACCCTGAGTGATAGGTGATTTATGTAGAAAAATTCCACACACATTCCCGAACTAATCTGTGCCTTGCATTCAGTATTTTAGTGCTTTAGAATCAGCATGGCAATACTCATTTCTTTTTATGATTAAATCCTTTGATTATGATTATGATTATGATTAAATCGATCCCCCCTCTATTTTTCTGTATTCTGCATTATCACCTGCTAAATCTATTCCAGTGCGTTATTTGTTTTCGTTTCTGGTGCCAAGAGTTTCATCTATCACTTGGCTCCCACCTCAGGAATTTCCCAAATAAATCACAAAATGGAGGGCAAATGGCGCGAAGAGCCAAGCTAGCATCCAGAAAGAAGTGAAGTAGCCTAGAGAAACATTTGCTTCTATGTCCCTTCATTTCCCTTCCCATTCTAATCCCATAAATTCTCCTTATTAAAAAAACTCACAGCACTTACTAGAAGCACTTCAGAAAGCCCTGATTTATTTTTGTCTCTGGAGGAGTAGGTTATCAGATATTCTCTGGATGGCTCTGTCTCTGGCCTTCGAGCACCAGCTCCACCTGTCCTTCCCTCAAAGATCCTTCTTTCACCTCTTTGAAGCCCGAATTTTATTTTGGGAAGCCTTCAGTCAAAAAGACTCTCGAGTCAGCCTCCACCCCCCACCAGGATTACCACCGATCCCTTACACAGGCTGTTGTGTGTGGAAGCCCGGCTGGTTTTTAAGAATTTCAAGGTAAACTATTCTTTGAAAACCAGTCTTTAAATTGGCCTTCAGGAGCAAGTTAGAGTGACAACACAGTTTTGAGTTCGGCAGATGATTTTTCCCTTCTTCCAAATGAACATTGAAATCTGCCATTGTATTTTAAGCACTGTAATTAACATTATTTGAACAATGTAGCCATAACTAAACTAGATTATCTATCTGGACTCAATCTAGTCAGAACAAAGAAATCCATTCAGTTTGCCCCGAAATCCGATTGAATGCATAAAACATGAATGGGGAAAGTCAACGTTCTGCGTAACTTTAAGGCAATCATATGCTTTTTTAAAGTACGGTATGCCAGAGAAAGGCAAATGTCTCAAAAAAGAAAAAGGCCACAAACTCACACCTGCCATTACTATTTCTCACTTAAGGGCTTTCCTAATTTCAGGAGGAAGCTGGTCGAGCCCTTTGGAGCTGCTACGATGAAAGGGATTTAGCGGAAATTGTTTTGTGTTTCACAGCTGTCTGTGTGTTCCGAACCTCCACCCGCGCCCCCCACCCAGAAGCAAGTCTCTCTAAACTGGTTTCTCTAATCAAGATATAAACATAAACCGGTGTTCAATTAAAAAAAAAAAAAAAAAGGCTGGCACCAGAAATGCCAAACTTCTAACAGATAATGTTAGAAGCAAAATCAGAGTGCATGATGAGTGTTCCTAAGGCTGTCAGCAACACGACTCATAAAAAGCAAGTCTGTGAAAGAGACATGTATGTACTTCTGTCTTTTCCCTCCCCTTATGTCATTTAACTTTGATAAGGCCAGGCGTGTATCTTTCTTTCTGGTTTTTTTTTTTTTAACATTGCAATCCAAGTTTTAGAATTGTTTATTATTATTTTTTAAATATCCAATATGTTCCAGCTTTTTTATGCAACCTTTGCTTTCTGCTTGATGCTATTAATTATATTCTTGTTCAGTCGGCTATAAGCTGCCCCTATCGGCAGAGATTCAAGAGAGATTTGAAAGAGCAAGCATATTTATCAAAGGAGAAAAAATGAAGAAAATAAAGACAGCACTAGAGCATATTGGATATATAAACTGTTCCTTCTGAAAAGATAAATGATTTGGTAATGAATAGATCCTTTAGGCCATAAAAAATCCATTTATTTTCTTTTGAATTTGAATAGAAGAGATTTGCATTTTTCCTGAGCAGTTACACTTAAATTAAAATGCAGAGCGTGAGGCTAGCATACAATCAAACTAAATAATAACTGGGGCATACTGTATTATTCATAAAAACAAAATTAATAGTTTGGGGACAGGAAGACTTTTGGTAGAAAAAATGTACATTGACACCAAACACCTACTGTTGAAGGAAAAAATAAAGTCGATTTAGATCTACAAATTGGTAATAGAAGTTGGCGTTTATTCTTACGTTATTAGGGGAGGTGGGGGATGGGCAATGTGTTTATCTTGTATGTGATCTGCACTGTCTAAAATGTCTGCTTTTCCGATAGCAAAATATTAAGAATGTTTCGCTGTAGTTTGATGTCTATATAGTAGTCAACAGTTTTCGGGTTTTTTTTTTTCTCTTAAAGCAGAGTAGAATCAAGATTCCCACCTCCTCCCCCGCCTCCAAAAAATAAATATTTCAAGTAAATGTCTTGTTGGGGTTAATCTGACAACCAAGACTGGCCGAGAGCAGGAAGATGGAGCAATAACCCTCCATAACCTTGTGTCTTTTGGCTTCTCGGAATCCCCCTCCCCCACTCCACGAGCCCAGGAGAAAGTATTCCAATGTCTTTAATTGTCACCAACGTACAGTAGAGAGTTTGCTGAGAGACAGTCTCTCTAGAGAGTTGTCCCTGCTCGTCTGGTGAAGACAAAGAACAAAATGCAAGCTATAGAAGAAAGCTCAGAAATAGCACGGTCTTTTAAAAATCAGGGAGAGGGGCGCCTGGGTGGCTCCGTCGTTAAGCGTCTGCCTTCGGCTCAGGTCATGATCCCAGGGTCCTGGGATCGAGCCCCACATCGGGCTCCCTGCTCCGCGGGAAGCCTGCTTCTCCCTCTCCCACTCCCCCTGCTTGTGTTCCCTCTCTCGCTGTGTCTCTCTCTGTCAAAGAAATAAAATCTTAAAAAATAATAGTGATAAAAAAATAAAAATCAGGGAGAGAGAAAGCAAGTAAATTTCTTTGAATTGAATTGGGGTAATAATCTAAGATAAGGAGGTCTCCAGGGAACACATTCCAAACTTAAAGGAAAAAAAAAAAGGTGTGGCAAAATCAAGCTGCATCGAGAGACCAGTCAGGTAGAGAGAGGTGAGCCAGGCAGCGGGGTGGGGACTTTGGCAGTCTGGAAGAGAAGCCTACGTCCCTCACCCCTGGCCCTCTATTGCCAGGGAGCTGCATGTTCAGACTTGGTGTGGCCAGCGCTCACATTTTGTTGAGAAAAGCCAGAAATCCAGATTCTTTTGCAAAGTTTACTTGAGAAATGTTGGCAACTATTTCAAAATGTTTAAATACCACCTGAGCAAAACAAAACAAAACAAAAAAACCCCCCAAAAAAACAATAAAACCTTGGCCACAGGTTTGCTGTCGCTACTTCTGGAAAACATGAGAATCCAGGAAGTACTGCTCAGAGCATATACTTACACCCTTCGGTTATCTATTAATAGCTCCTGAATAACTCTGGCTGATTAGATAGATTCTGAATGATAAGGTGGACACTTTCTTTCTTAACTTTGCCATATGCTGTGTATCCATTCAATAGGTTTTATTGAATATTTACTAGATGCCAGGAACAAGGCATTGTATAGAGTGCTCTTGTCTAAAGGGAAACCCAGCCTCAGAAACCCGTTCTTTTAGACATACTCAGTCAATAATTCCAGAAAGGTTATATAAGGCAGGCTTGGAAGATGGTATGCACTCTTGCATTAGCAAGTTGCTTGTTGTCCGCGAAATAATTAAATCTTTGACTTTATAGATTCATATCTATTTAAAGACACTCATTTAGGATTTCCCAAGCCTTGGAAATCTTGGAAAAGAGGCAACCTTGTCTCATTTGTGTTCGTGTTATGGTACTGAGCTTAGATTTGATCTCTGTGCTGTTTGAAACACTAGTAACTCCCTGAAAGGGACGTTCATGCTTATCTTCTGGCATTAGGTGGGCAAAATGGAAAATTAACTGGTTTCTGTATTGCAGGCCTTTTCCCCCCCTGGAAGTGATCCACTTTACAACAAAACTAATCTTTTTTCCTTGGGATAGTCATACATTAAAGTGGAGATCTTGAGTGGTCTTATAAATGGTTTAAAAATTGCAGGTATCGGGCACCTGGTGGCTCAGTCGTTAAGCGTCTGCCTTCGGCTCAGGTCATGATCCCAGGGACCTGGAATCCAGTCCCACATCGGGCTCCCCGCTCAGCGGGAAGCCTACTTCTCCCTCTCCCACGCTCCCTGCTTGCATTCCCTCTCTCGCTGTCTCTCTCTCTCTGTTAAAAAATAAAAAAATCTTTTAAAAAAAATTGCAGGTATCAAAATAAGCAATTTCTTGCACATTTGGAATGGGGGTCATTTGGTGTAACCTTTCTGGAAGGCAATTTGGCAATATGGAGGCACATATAAGATACAGGTATGCTTCCATACCGATGTACTACCTTTAGAGATTTACCTTAAGAAACATCTCTCAAGTGTGAAGAGCTACTTACACAAGGGTGTTTGAACAAGGCCCAATTTGGAATAATTACAAGTTGTAGACAACCAGAAGGTCCCTCAATAGCAGAGGGTTACATAAACTATGACAAATCCACACAGTGGAATATTTTGGGCCGTAAACAAAAATAATATTTATTATTGTAAAAAAAATGTCTAGGACACAGCACAGAATTCATGTAAAATTACTGTGTGTGCAAGAAAAGTCAAGCATGACATTCATAAGATGTTGAGAGTGCCCTTCTCCGTGTGGTAGAAGCTTCATGATTTTTACTCTCTGTACTTTCTTTAAAGCTGAACACAGGTACAAAGGACGCCTGGGTGGCTCAGTCCGTTAAGCGTCTGCCTTCAGCTGAGGTTATGATCCCAGGGTCCTGGGATCAAGTCCTGGACCCAGGCTCCCTGCTCCCTCTCCCTCTGCCTGCAGCTTCCCCTGCTTGTGTGCACTCTCTGACAAATAAGTAAATAAAATCTTAAAAAAAAAAAAAGGCTGCACACAGGTGGTTTAAACAATAAAAATCTCTTTTCCGAAGAATTAGGCGTGCCTTAAGCAGAGAGACAACTTAGTGCAGAATGGGAATGAGAAAAAGCAAAAAAGTATAAGTATGAAAGCCGAATAAACAACTTTCTCAATTAAATAACAGTGAGTGTTGACCCCAAATTGAGTGATCACCCTGGTTGCGATTTCCTGAGGTTAGAACAGTTCACACTTACCATGCAAACAGGCACCACACCGTACCGCAGAGGTTCACCTCTGCACCTCTGTGTGGCGCAACACAGCGAGACCCTGCGTGGGGGCGCACTACAAGGACAGAGAGGCTCTGGGGCTTCTGTTATCCTGTAAACAGCACCTTTTTTTTTTCCCTAGCACTAGCTGCTAATCACCAGGTCTTCTGCTGTTGTGATTCAGCCGTTAAAGCTACCTCTGCACCCAACCACAAGAATCAGTTGAAAAAGTAATGAGATGGTCATTCGTCTGCCCTTGCCTCCTGGAATGTAACCCCCCAGCTCACAGGAAGGTACCTTCGGGTTCAGATGCACATACTCCATGTTTGCCTGAGTGCCTGCAGACATAGCAGTATGCTAGAGATTTCCAGACGCTGTTCCACAATGTTACTAAGGATAGAAGACAGGACAACAATTTCTGTGGTCAAATCGGGGTAGGAAATGTGCTGTGGATTTTCAGAGGGAGGAGACTGTGTTTCCTGAATTTATTGACCATGGAACTAGTCCCTCCCCAAAGAACAACTAAATTCTTCAAAAGGATAATAACGTGTGAGTCATCCTTGCTTTAAAAAAAAAAAAATCCTTACTTTTTATATTCTACTACTATTTCCTACTGATCTGTGGCTATTTTATTTCTTCATCCCACTATACCCTAGACCAGGGGTGTACAAATATTTCTGCATAAGTGATAATCCAGAAAAAATGACAATGTTTGTAAAAGATGTGTATATATACACACACACACATACGTCATTCAAAGTGAAATAGCTTTATTGCATTGAGTAGGATATATTTTTATGACATCATTTACCTACCTCGATGGATTCTGAGGGCGATGTGAGGGATGAGAACGTGCCCAACATTTAATAAGTACGAATAAACAGGGGCGCCTGGGTGGGCTCAGTCGTTGGGCATCTGCCTTCGGCTCAGGTCATGATCCCAGAGTCCTGGGATCGAGCCCCACATCGGGCTCCCTGCTCGGCAGGAAGCCTGCTTCTCCCTCTCCCACTCCCCCTGCTTGTGTTCCTTCTCTCGCTGTGTCTCTCTCTCTGTCAAATAAATAAATAAAATCTTTAAAAAAAAGTACCAATAAATACTATGCAAACACAACCATTCTTATAATTACAGTAACTCAGTGAGATGGGCCCTATTGGCTCCCTCAGGTTACAGATGAGAGAATGGAGGTCCAGAACAGTTAAACCAAGTCACACAAATTCACACAGGAGTAAAGAGTGGGCAAAACATTAAAACCCAGATCAGCTGATCCAAGAGTTCAAACTCTTAACCAGAAAAATTTCTGGGGACAAAGCCCTGAGCCTGGCAAAAGCACAAGCTCACTGGCTAGCTATTATTATGCTTATGTTGTGCTAAATGCTTTATTTAAGGGAGTGGTTCTCCGGGCTAGATTGGACTTCAGTCCCACAGATGAAGGACACTGAAGAACCAGCTCTGAATGGAGCGCAGGTTTATAATGACCCGCAATAGTGAAATGAGCCCCATAAACATGGACAGGATCTTCATTTTATCCTTTGATCAAGAACTGCATCTTTTTTTAAAGTGCTCTCTATGCCCCACATGGGGCTTGAACGTACAACCCGAGTTCAAGAGTCGCATGCTCCATGGACTGAGCCCGCGAGGCACCCCTATATAGTAGAACCCAGGTATTGTGTCCCACATCATGAATACTATGTTCAGCCCACAAAGGCAAGGTACCATGATCCTCACTCAAACACAGTGACTATCCTCACAATTAATTGAATTAAAAGAGCTTGGTATTTAAAATTAAGTAAGGTGTTTGAACATGAAAATAATTTTAATGTATCCTTTTGGAGTCTGAAAATGGATTTATATACTATCCAACCTCAAAGAAGCAAGTGCTTCCTAGGCATAATTAATAATGTGTGAGTTGGAATTGGAATTTAAAATAATGTGCTTGCTCACACAGTGTTCATGTAGCTCGTAAGTCTTAGACGAAGGTAGGATGTGAAAACCAAGGCTCCAGGGGCCTAAGTGACAAGCGTGAGGTCACACAGTCAGTGACCTCCACTCAGGTATCAGTATGATGTTATTGCTATCATTATTGTCATATGCCAATCCCAACACCTCCAGGGAGCTGGGACATATCCCCTTTATACATTTAAAACATCTAATATACTTTCCCAAGACTGGGGTGTGTATGCAGAATTGTATATAGATGAAAATGCTCCAGGATCTCCACTTTATTTTATTTTTTTAAGATTTTATTTTATTTAAGATTTTATTTATTTGTCAGAGAGAGAGCAAGAGAGGGAACACAAGCAGAGGGAGAAGCAGGCTTCCCGCTGAGCAGGGAGCCCGATGCAGGATTCAATCCCAGGACCCCGGGATCATGACCTGAGCCAAAGGCAGATGCTTAACGACTGAGCCACCCAGGTGTCCCTTAAGATTTTATTTTTAAGTAATCGCCACACCCAACATGGGGCTCGAACTCACAATCAAGAGTCGCATCCTCTACCATATAAGCCAGCCAGGCACCCCCAGGATCTCCACTGCAGTGCTAAATTGAAGTGGAAGTAAAGTCCTGCTGTCTTGAGAATACCAATTCTGTGTACTTTTGGTAGCATTAGATATTAAAAAAAAAAAACCTGTGTGTGTGTGTGTGTGTGTGTGTAGTTTGAAAATAATTTTAAGATTCCTTTTCTACTGTTTAGTAGAGTAGAGGATCATAGGGGAAGAGAGGTAAAAATAAAACAACACAAAATCAGAGAGGGAGACAAACCATAAAAGACTCTTAATCATAGGAAACAAAGTGAGGGTTGCTGGAGGGGAGGGTGATGGAGGGATGGGGTAATTGGGGGATGGACATTAAGGAGGGCATGTGATGTGATGAGCACTGGGTGTTATATAAGACTGATGAATCGCTGGGCGCCTGGGTGGCTCAGTTGGTTAAGCGACTGCCTTCAGCTCAGGTCATGATCCTGGAGTCCCGGGATCGAGTCCCACATCGGGCTCCCTGCTCAGCAGGGAGTCTGCTTCTCCCTCTGACCCTCTTCCCTCTTGTGCTCTCTGTCTCTCATTCTCTCTCTCAAATAAATAAATAAAACTTAAAAAAAAAAAAAAAGGAAGTGATCCTTTTACCCTAAAAGCTCTGAGTATAGTGTCTCCAAAGTGGAGAGGGTAGTCAGTGCCAGGTGAGCCACTGGGTGGCAAAGGAAAATACTAAAACTTCCATTTCTATTTGCTTTTTATATGAAAATAATAATAAAGACCTTAGGCTTTCATCTAAATTTGACTTGCAGATAAACAACAAATCATGTTTTAGTGTAAGTATGGTCCAACTATTGTATGCTAATCGTGCTTAGGCTAGATCTCGTGATACTAACCTCTCTCCCGTGTTTACATTCAGTGGTTGATGTCTGCCGGATTCAGTTGATTTACTGATTATATTATTTAGTTTTGCCTAAACCAGTTTTCCCCAATGGCAATACTTTGTTAGCATTATCTTCAAGCCCTGGTGATAGGCACAGGCCCTGAGCCCAGGCCTCAAGGCATTTTGTATATTGTACTCTTATTGCCCTTTGGGACTCTGAGATCATCAGGTGAGGAACTTTGGGCTACTGTACTGGAGGGACCACATGGAATAGAGACAAGCCATCTCAGCTGAGAACTCCTAGACTATCGAGCTGGACAGCCAGCAGTCACGTGAGGGAGACCATGCTTCCTCATCCAGCAGCTAGTCACAGGTACACGAGAGAATCCAACAGTGATCAGCCTGTCTGGCTTAATCTAGGAGAATATGATCTAGAGAATAAATGGTTGGGGAAGGGCTGTGTATAGGTTGGGGGGAGCATGTGCAGTGTGCAAGCAGGGGGTACACAGAATATCTCTCGACCTTCCTTTCAATTTTGCTCTGAACCCAAAACTGCTTTAACAAAAATTTCTTTTTAATTTTTAAAAATTAAAATAATTTTTTTAAACGGTTGCTTTAAGTTACCACATTTTGGTGTAGTTCATTACGCAGAAAAAGCCAACCAAAATACTGAGTCAAGATACTTAGATGGCCAGACCCTGCATTGGCCTATGGGCCTTAATGTGGTTTGTTTTTTGTTTTTTGTTTTTTTGCCAAGGCCTAGATGCTCTCTCAGAGGCTTTGTGCTCTAAGGAAAAAACAAAACACAAAATATTATCTAAATGTACTAACTTTTGCATTAATTTTTTCTGTTGTTTAAAAAAGAAGTTGTTGTTTTTTTCCTGTTGTTTCTCACTCCTGGGATTTTTTTTTTTTTTTTTTAATGCTCACCTCTCTCCCATAGGTATATGTATTTCCTTGTTGTTTCTTCTATTACAGAAAACCCAGTGTATTTTACACACATGGTTAATTACAGGGGCAATATGTACACAAGCAAAACCGTGGTTGGAAACTTTTAATTGGGCATACAAGTGGCCACCTAGATGTTCAAATTAAATGGTTAGCCATTCAACCACTACTTTGTAAAGACGGGAAATTTCTTCCACAGCGGTTCATGATCTCAAATGATGCCTAAAGTTCAACCTATACAACAGTTGCTGAGATAGACTATTCCTTCATTCACTCATCAGCACAGTTGTTTCTGTTGTTGTTGTTTTTAAGATTTTATTTATTTGAGAGAGAGAGAGAACACAGAGGGAGAGGGAGAGGGAGAAGCAGACTCCCCACTGAGCAGAGAGGCCGATGCGGGGCTCCAGCCCCAGGACTCAGATCATGACCTGAGCCCAAGGCAGACGCTTAACCGACTGAGCCACCCAGGCGCCCCTTTAAGATTTTATTTTTAAGTAATCTTTACGTTCAGCGTGGGGCTCAAACTCACAACCCCCCAAGAGCAAGAGTCTCAGGCTCCAGCAACTGAGCCAGCCAGGCACCCCGATCAATACAGTTCTTGCGGGCCTACTGTGGGCCAGGCACTCTGCCAGGGAGTGTGGGACCCGCAGCAGAGACCACAACGTACCTGGTTCTTGGCGTTATGGAGCATGTGGAGTTCTATACACTGAAGATTCTGACTTTTTTACTCTTCTTGGTTAAGGTCAAGTCTAGAAAATTCTATTAAGCATCTACACTTTGAGAGCAAAAGAAGAATTTTAAAATGTTGTCTTGGTGATACTTTAGGATACCAAATAATTCATTTTCCTGATAACTTTTCTTTTTCCAGGCAATTACCTGGGGGTTTTTTGTTTTGTTTTGTTTAAGATTTTTTATTTTTAAGTAATCTCTCCACTCAACGTGGGGCTCGAACCCACAACCTCGAGATCAAGAGTCACATACTCGACTGACTGAGCCAGCCAGGCGCCCCTGATTTTTTGAATAAACAAAGAATGTATTGTTCTGAGCCTTGAAGAGACATCAACCATGTGATGCACTACTTGGGAGCCTGAAGCCAAACTCCCATTCAGTGCAACTGGAGACTTGTAAGAACCACCCACATAACTGAGGCCCCTTGAAAGCTAATTCAAAAGAAAGTAAACTTTTTTAAAAAGAATTGAGATATAATTGGCCTATTACATGATATTCATTTCAGATATACAGTATAATGATCTGATATTTGTATATATTGTGAAATGATCACAATTAAGTCTAGTTAACATCCGTCACCACACACAGTTACAAATTTTTCTTTCTTGTGATGCAAACTTCTTGAAGATCTACTCTCACCAACTTTCAAATATGCAATACAGTATTATTAACTATAGTCACCACATCCCCAAGACTTACTTAGCAATCTCTGGTTTGAATTATTTGGATGACTATCTCAATCCCCCCCCCACCACCATGACTGGAAGTGGGCAAAATGGTGTCTAGATTGCTTCCTTCATTCAACAAATAATTTTGGAGCTACTGCAATGTCTCAGGTGTCGTTCCAAATGCTGGGGATAGAGCAGTGAAGAAAACGAGACAAAAACTCCTGCCCTCAGGGAGCAGACATTTTAAGCTAAAAAGATGGATTAATACAGTAAATGAGAAAAATACTTATCATTTGAGGATCATAGTAAGTGATGTCTAGGAGCATCTGTGTATTCTATTTGTGATATTTGACACATGTTATTTACTGTGTGACTGCCAAATACTCCCAATATAATCCTAATCATCTTTTTTTTTTTATAGCGAAGTGAATGCTGACCACAAATCTTTGTTCCGTTCAGATTGACAGATATGTGTTTAGTTCCAACAAGCATAGGGAGAGAGAGGAACAAAGGTGAAGAACACGGGGCGCCTGGGTGGCTCAGTCAGTTGAGTGTCTGACTCTTGGTTTTGGCTCAGGTCATGATCTCAGGGTCGTGGGATGGAGTCCCGCATTGGGCTCCGCCCTCAGTGTAGGGTCTGCTTGTCCCTCTCCCCTCTGCTCCTCCCCCCCCAATAAATAAATAAATAAAATCTTTTATTTTTATTTTTTTTAGGATTTTATTTATTTGACACAGAGAGAGAGAGAGAGAGCGAGAGCAGGAACACAAGCAGGGGGAGTGGGAGAGGGAGAAGCAGGCTTCCCGCCAAGCGGGGAGCCCGATGTGGGACTCGATCCCAGGACCCTGGGATCACGACCTGAGCCGAAGGCAGACGCTTAAGGACTGAGCCACCCAGGTGCCCTTTTGTCTTTTTTTAAAGGTGAAGAACACATTTCCTGCCCCTACAGAGTAGCAGGTCCACAAGTAAATACATAATTTCAATCTAACATGGTCGGTCCTTGATAGCGGTAGCTACAACACAGATGCTTTCTGGAAACTGCCAGGTTTCCTCTTGAAGTATAGGAAGGAGTGTCCAGCAGAGGCATGGAAAGAACATTCCAGATGTCTAGAACAGCATGAGCAAAGACCAGCAGGCCCGCATCCGCTCCATAGCAAAGCCAGAAGTGGAGATGAGCAGCTCCCTAATATTCCCACATCACAAAATGTGAAGTGGATATTTTCCATAATATGTCTACCAGCTAAGATTGCAAAAGCCTTTCTATAGTAAATCCAAAGTTCAGCACGCCACAGTATGTAGTTTGTTTGGTTTCTTTTATTTTTTTTTTTAACTAATCTCTACACCCAATGTGGGGGCTCAAACTCACAACCCCAAGTTCAAGAGTCACATGCTCTACTGACTGAGCCCGCCAGGCGCTCCTAGTATTTACTTTCATTGAACTCTCTGACAGATAAATACAATGCAGACATAAAACCATCTTTTCTTCACTCACATTGAAATCTTTTCCCTTTTCAAAATCTTTTAAATAAAATTCCTCTTTGCCATGGAATCCATTTCATTGATTTAAGAAAAGATCTCTCCTAAAGAAAGGAAAACCACCTTTGATCTCACTTGACAAAAAGAACTAATCAAACAATAAAATCTATGAGGGGGGGGAAGAAGCGAGCTTCTTTGAGCCACATCAAATATATGAGGGAGAAAATGCTTTATTTAAATGCTGAAAACTAACACAAAACAGCTTGAAATGTAATCACCTCTGCTGAATAAGTGAAACCACATGTTGATCTGACATGAGTTTCTAAGACACAATTAAAGGTCACTTCGTGTGCACACATCTCATTCCGCACTTGAGAGGCTTGAATTTGTTGTCAGCGTGTTGGGCCACTGTGGGGCAGGTGCTCGGCCTGGCCCGGTCCACCGAGCGGCTCCAACCCCGGACCAAGGTAATAAATCCTCCACAGCCCCGGAGCCTGAAATCTAACCAACCCAGGAAACGGACGAGCCCGGATTTCTGCTGTCCCTGCCCTGAAGTCCTGGGAGACAAGAACTAAATGCATTTGGCAATCCTTGCTAATTCAGAGCAAAGAGTCCTCCCACGGAAGTGGCTTTACTCAAAAATGAAAACACAGCTTCCTTTCGACTCTGCCCACCTTTACCTTCCCCGGGCTCCTGGGTCCAAAGAGAGAAGTCTGGGTGCTCCCCGTAGGGAGCAGGGGTGTTCCAGCCCCGGGAGCTGCATTTGAAATTGTCTCCTTGCCAGCCGGCAGGTTTCAGTTCAAGAGTCTTTAATGGAAAGACAGGGTATCCGGAAAGTGACTTTTTTAAAACAAGCTCCCCGCAGGCCTGTCTCCTCTTTCCATATCCCTTTAAGAAAGGATGTGCCCGAGGAAGACTTCAAAGTCGCTCTTTCAAAAGGGAAATCACATCTAGAAAGCTTTTCTCAGAATGAGAAACAAATTATTTGATTTGAAAGAGAAGCAAATCTTCAGAGCAATGAGGGAGGATCAAAGAGTAAGTTCCTGTGAACTGAAGAAGTGACCCTTTCCAGTGGAACGTGACTTTACCCTTTCCATGCACTCAACGCATTTTGGAGATACTGAGTTTGCTAGAGAACCAAAATAAAGAAGCTAGTCTGCGTTCCAGAAAATCACGTGATCTCTCTCGCTCCCTCCTCCCCCCTTCCTCCTTTCCTCCCTTCCTCCCTCTCTCTCTCTCCTTCCTTCCTCCAGCCAGGCTGTGCACCCCAACCTTTACACAGTCATCGTGGCCCCTGCAGCGTGTTGCGAGGTGCTTGCAGGTCCTTGCACACTTGGGTGAAATTCGTGGGTGGGGGAGACAAAACGGCAGAGAACCAGGCAACCCGAGAAAGCAACCGAGTCGCCCTGGTCCCGCCCAGCGCCCCTCCCCACTCCTGCTCAGCCCCCTCCCTGCTTCCTGTCCTCCGGACCCGGCAGGTGAGCCCACCCCACCGCAGATGCTTAGGAACTCTTGGCGGGTTTTCTTTGTATTTTTCATTTTTCACGCTATACCTGAATACGTTCTTGTAAAAAAAGCAAAATCTTAAAGCCAAACAATCTTCTATCCTCCCCGCCCCCCCCCAAAAAACCCCTCCTGTTAGGGGTGATATCATCTAAGTGTATTTTTCTTAAGTTTTACCTTCCTGGTGTCCGCTCCACCCCAAGTGGGATTCTCAGTATACCTTACCGCGATATAAATGTGGATATTATCTACCAATATAAATAGAAGAAGGGATTTAGCAAAGTGGAAAAGCAGAAAATTTTGACATAGATCAAAAACAACCCAAAACAACAACAACAACCCAGTATCAATTCCTGGTTCTTCACAAAGTGCAATAAAATTAAGACAAATCTTTGGCTGGAACGGGTAAGAAAAACAGAGGGAACACACAAACAACATCAAGAATAGACACAAATGTAATTAAATGTAGAGAGCAGAATCTCTACATTTGTAGACACTATTATGTACCACTTGGTTTGAAAATCTACCTTTGTCTAGGGGGAAAAAATGAACTACCAAAATTAGCCCAGTCAGGCGTTCTGTTTACACCTGAAAGTATTATTTTTCCTTACCTGCTTGTTTGATGTAGTGGATGTTAAATGCTCACTGCAGGAGATTGTGGGGGTGCGGGGGAGAAACACTGTTACTTTTCTCATGGAATGACATATCCTGAGGAGACGGGATGGGTCCAAGAGTTTAGAATTTCATATATAAAAATAGCATCAAGCTTTTAGAAGTTCCTGTAGTGGGTTAAGTCATGATATTGGTGAGATAAAGTTTTCTCAAGAATCACTGATTTTTAATATATTTCTAGACACATATTAATTAATCCAGTTCCAGACTGAAGAAGGTCACGACATTAGCACTATTGGAAGTTATCTTACCAGATAACCTGAAAACGAGCACAAAAACAATGGCCAGCCTTTATTTATTATACATATTCGTGTATCTGGTTCTCACGATGACGCTTAGGGCTTGATAACATCATTACACCCATTTTATAGGTGGTGAAACTGAGGTGTGGAGGGTTGCCCAAGGTCACACAGCTGTGAGTGGCTGAACGGGGATCCCGGTTAAGGAAGGCTATGACCGTTGAGGGTGTGAAAGCCCGTACATTATATCATAGAGGAAGCCAGCGATTTCTTCCCTAACCCCTTTTTATTTTATTTTATTTTTTATTTTTTTTTAAAGATTTTATTTATTTATTTGAGAGAGAGAGAATGAGAGAGAGCACGAGAGGGAAGAGGGTCAGAGGGAGAAGCAGACTCCCTGCTGAGCAGGGAGCCCGATGTGGGACTCGATCCCGGGACTCCAGGATCATGACCTGAGCTGAAGGCAGTCGTTTAACCAACTGAGCCACCCAGGAACCCCCTAACCCCTTTTTAACCGGGAGCCTTGCAGTTTCACCCTGGGTGCTGTTACCAGTCTTACATAGATGGCCCTTAGCAAGAGTGGGTGTTTAAGGTAGGAAAAACATCCAATGCCCTCAGGAAAGATGACTAAAGGATTTTAGGAAACTGAGGGAGTGTCAGCTAGGGGAGGTTTACACCTAACCGGAAGTTCAGGGAATAAGAATAAAAAGCCCTTACTTAGCCCAGACCTGGCACTTTAGAAACGATCCCTACAAGTCATCATGTCCATTATGAGTTTGATTACTCTAGCTCTTCCTCTTCTTAATTAAAAGAAAATTCCTTTTCATCTTTTCTCTTTCTCCTCCCCCAAACGAAAAAGGACCGTCTAAACGTTAATCCACTCAGAAGACGGGATGGCTGTGAATGCTACATTTGCATTCCAAAGGAGAAGAATTTTCCGTGCCATAGTTTTTCAGGGGAGGTGTGGAGAAATGTTCTTGAGGCTCTGGATCCTTCTAAACTCATCTCCTCCCTGTCCCTCTTCACTCTCCCACCTCGCGAGGCTTGCGCTCTCTCACTCGGGGCGTCCTAGCTGCATCCAGAGACACCGGGCAGAAGAGGTTTGTGGGGTCCTGGGCCCAGGATCACTGGGGTCTACTTCAGTGAATATCCCGGAAGGGCAGGATTATAGTTGTCCAAGCCTTCTGTGTGGTTGTGAACCCCTCTAAGGCTGGGATCCAGGCCTTTTTCTTTTGTATAAAGACATTCATTGAATACCTGTTCCTCCGTGAGAAATTTTTTCAATAACCTAGTAACGGAAAACAGAAAAGACCCTGAGAATGTCATTTGAGGTTTAATTTATGGGGTGATTGAATTAACTATTTCTTTTCTGTCCCTCTCTCTCTTCCTCCCCCCGCCCCCCGCGTCTGTCTCTCTCTTTTAGTCCTGGAAGGTTCTAGGTGTGTGTATTACCTGGTTCAGAACCAACTGCCATTAGCTGCAGGGAAGCTTGCTTTCTTTGAACAGCCCCTAATTGCTTTCTGTTAAAGGGCGTGTACGTCCCCTTTGATGTGATAAGAAAAACATGAACCATTTTACTTTCTTGAAACCATAACTCCAATGCCTTTTTAAATAAACTTTTCTGTGAGCAGGAAAAAAAAATAATAGTCTACCTGCATTGACTTCATAAATAGAGTTTGTGAGCCAGACATGTTACAATAACTCAGATAAAGTTTTTTCTTTATTTTGTTGTTTTGAGTTAATTTGGTGCTTTCAGCTCCTTCAGAAATCCTTCTATGGCTAGAAAGATGCTTCCAGCTGACCTTTCCAAATCCTTTATAATAATGTGAGCTTTGTTACAAATGTGAAATCAGTCAAGAAGCAGGAATACATTAGCTACTGCCTGTGTTTTATGGTTAGTTTCCCCTTCTCAGGCTTGTTATTTTCAGCGGACACACATTGAGCAACTTGTTTCTGAATTAAAGTATTGCTCAATCCGCTTGCTTTCTTAAGAATTACATTAAGCCACTAAACTAGGTACGGATGGGATCCTGGTTTTGAACAAGGCAGTAGTGAACTTTTAAAGTTTAGTCTGCCAAGATGAGTCAAGGTGATTGATTTATTAATTAGTAAAAGCCATCCTCTGAAATTACCTGGCATTAATCACAATTCATGAAAAATATATTCAATTAGTTTGAAGATAGAGCTTTGACAAACTATCCCTTCTTCAGAGACTACAGTCAATTTTATTAATTCTGGCTGGATAAATCATTCATGTTCAGCCTGAAATGATGAGTAGTTGAGGGAATTCCCAAAAGTACAATGGGCCCGTTCTGGCAAAGCTGAGAGCCATACAAGACAGAGACAGGGAGGCTGGGGGAAGCAGGAAACAAGATTCTAACAGTTCTGGATATTCTAGTATCTGCTACCACTTGCACTAAAGGAATCGACTTGAATTGGATTTTTCCCAGTCAAAGGCTGGCGAAACCCAAGTAGTCAGGAAACTCCAGCTGCCAGAACCCAACCTTTTAGTGAAGGGGGACTAAAACCTGTCCAGGGCCAAAATAAGCTGACCCACTGATGAAAAGGTGGACTGACTAGTCACGGGGAGTCCTGGATGACCTCTTCTGTGTGATCCAAATCCTATGCTTACAGAATCATACACATTAGATAGCTTGAGAGCATGTCTCCCAATGCACCCATTTTACAGATGAGGAAAGACCGTAGGCGATCTGTGCGAAATGATACGGCAAATTCAGGACCAGAATCCAAAGACCCTAAGGCAAGGGCAATAGCTTTCCTCAGCCCTAATCTCCCTTTGTATAACTAAAGAGCTGGGATAAACAAAATTGTATGATTTCCAATTCTCAAGTGCTGTGGTTTTAGTATTTTGATTTCAGGTCGGCTTTCTCAATAACTTCATCGAGCCTAAGTATGTATATGTGTATTAACATATATAAATATACATTATATATACATGAAAATATGACGCACTTCAATGAAAAGTCCTAAGGAACCAAGTTGAAATGATTTGCAGATGACAGAATTGTTAAAATGTATTTCTAATGTACCCACTTCCTATTACTCCACATGGGTTTTCAGACCTACTGACTATATAAGAAGAAAAGGGAAGCCAGATATTTCTGAAGATTTTTAATTCTCCATTTCTGAGATAAAATAAAAACGATTAGAGAAATAGGGGAAAATAGTGAGCCTTTTAAAAACCCACCTCTTTCCTGTAGTGCCAAGATGGCAAGATCTAGCTCTTATTAGAAGAGAAAATGCTCTCCCATCCAAGTACTAACCAGGTCCGTCCCTGCTTAGCTTCAGAGAAAAAATGCTGCAGTGGAGGCCAATCCAAGTAGCAAAACAGTGAATTTCAGTGAATTCATCTCCTAAAGATAGTTCACTGCCAGTGGAGTGTGGTTCCTGAGTTAACTTGTGAGCCCAGAGGTTAATCAGACATGTGGTCAGGGGTAGGATTCAGGGAGGTTTTTTTTTTTAAAAGAGGCAAAAAATGTCCATAGATAATGTTATTGGAGGAACTCTTTCCCTTCTTGACATGCTAGACATTTTATAAAGTACAAAACCCTCTTGAGTATTAATGGGCTCTCAAGTACTCTGGATTATTAAGAGACAGGAAGAGAGCTAGAGAGCAGTCTGTCACAGACTGGGAAAATGGTGTATGCACATGCCCTGAGAAACAAAGGAAGCTTCCATATTTAGAAGCAGGAGTCGTTTGGGAAGACAACACTTGGAAATGAATTGACTGCTTCCTTAATTTTGAGACTCGGAGCTCTCCGTCACTCCAGCCCCCCGGTAGCAGCCTTCAGGTTCTGCACCTGAGGAAGTTAAACCTGCAGCTGAGCATTCCCTGGGCCGAGCTTGCTTGCTGACTGCCCAAACTTCCCTTGCATTGAGGAGTCTCAGCCAGCGTCAAAAAGGAAAGTGTGTTTGCAGCCCTGTGAACAGAATATGCAGCGAGGAATGCTACCTTTTAGGATGAATTTACAGAGCAACTGAGCTGAGCTGAACTTTTTTTTTTTCTTTCGTTTTGAAGGCCTCTGGGGAAGTTGATAAAGTTATGATTTATCGTTTTGCAAGGGACATTCCAAAACAGCAGTTTGTTTAATTTTAATTTTTTTTTTAAGACAAGTAAAGGTCACAGAGAACCAACTCAACTTTTAATCTAACTTGAGGAGGATTGTTTTGAAAAGAGGGGTATTTAGGGGCTCCTGGCTGGCTCAGTTGGTAGGGCCTGTGACTCTTGATCTTGGGGTGGTGAGTCTAAACCCCACCTTGGGCATAGAGATTACTAAAAAAAAAAAGGATATTTAAAAAAATTTGGAGCCTCTTATTTGTCAAGAATAGTTTCAAAAAATAACTTAAACTATATGATAATATCTCAATACATTCTGAGTGTTTAAAGAAATCACTATGTAGTAAAAGGTTTATGAAAAAAAATGGGTTTTAGAAGGGACATCCAAAACTAATCAGTGGGCATCATCATTAGACATATTTAAAGGCTGGTTAAGGAAACAGGGTGATAAGGTTCCAAGTAGAAACACCAGAATCTTAAAACCAAATTCTCAATTCTGGTCCACAGCTTCCTATATGCCTGAGCTACATTTTTTCTTTCTTTTTTTTTTTTATTGAATTTTTAGCAACCAGCTGAGGCCTCTGCTTCCTTCAAGTGTGGGACAATCCTAGTTACTTCCTCTTACTGCTTCCCTCCCATGGGCCCAGAGGGCAAAAAATTTCCCCCTAATAAACGCTCAGACCTTGTGAGAGCCACTCCTTTTTCTCCAAGCTGGGGTAGGCCTTTTCTCAATTTTAATATGTATCAGTTCCCCCCACCCCCCAGGGCTACAAAAGCAAGTTTCTTCCTAACCATGGCTTTGCAAACCTTCTCTTGGTTAGAAAGGTCTACCTTCTGCAAAACAGAAATGGCATTTTAAGAATTTTAGTTTGTAGATAAACACATCTAAAGACAGTGATAGCTCTTGAAATTCTCATTCCCAGCTTCATCTTTAATTGAAAGTTCCCATGTTAACTAACTAGAATTTAAATGAAAACTTGCAATAAAAAAAAGAAAGTTCCAGAAGTGCAGTAAACCTGAAATGTTCTTAAAAAAAAAAAAAAGCTTTAAGGATCCATGTCCAAATTACCCTGTAAACAATCCTTTAAAAGTAAAACAAACAAAACACCACATTCAGAGATTCATTACAGGGGATCTATTGAGAACTATATAATGTTGGCATGAGTGATCGTGACGACAAAAGTGAATTTGCCTCAGTTTGAGATCTCACAGTTAAAGAAACAGACGGAAAAAAAAATCTATGTGAAAAGTGTTTAAACATCGGTTGCTCTGAAAAGAGGTATAAAAATAAAACCAAAGAGATGGAAGAACTGTTTTCTGTGTGCAGTGGGAAAGTTTACCCAAATGACAAGCTGTCATGTGGGACGTCCCAACAGCATTCTAAAAAGTCTATTTCCTTAGATCAAAAAGGACAGACAGAAGCCCAACACTTATATCTGTGCTGGTTGGTCATGCTCCCCTTTTCCTAGAGTAATTATATGCTGCTTCCATGAAGCAATGTGGCTAATACCTTAATGCTCTGAGTACAAAGACGAGTGGGGTCATATGACACTGCTAAATTTAGAAAAGGGCTCTGTTTTCTGTTTTGCTCAACGCTTACGATTTTCTGCTCTGAAGAAAGAGGAGTTTCAAATGCACATTGATCTTTCTCATATCGTGAATGAACCAAACAAGCACCTGTTTTCAACTGCCAAAATACAGTTTTTAAAAAAGGGAAAGAGAAGCCTGTGTACTTTTAAGTCAACATAGGAGGGATAATTATTTTCCCTGCTTTCTTCAAAAGAACATAACTAGAAAGGTACAGTAATAGTATTTACAAAATGTTATAAATGCAAAGGCATGTATTTAAACAAAACAACAATGTGGAATGGTGATAATATTCCAAGGCATTTCAGATGAAAATCTTCCCAAAAAACTAGGAAATCTTGGGAAAAACTAGCTCATGGAACTAAGCAAAGTGACTGTAAAAAAATTAACTCTAAGCTGGAAAATAGTTGATTAGTTACAGAAATGTGTGTGACTCCTGTCTCATAAAATGTCTGGAAATACTAGTTTTCAAAATAGACAGTTTTTCTTTTAAATTAAATGTCAAAAACCTTAATATAAACAAAAAACAAAAATACCCTTAATATAGTACAATAAGCCCAATCTCTTTGAAAGGATGCTTGCTGACTATGAATATTCTCTCTGTGGGAGTAATCCAAATATTTTCCTGCAGTTGAAAATTGGACTGATTAAATTTGTGGACTATATCATGTTTGGTCTGAGAATTAGTTTCAGGCTCCCATATGCACAGAATTCATTCATTTATTTATACAGTATTTATTAGGACCCACCTCCTAAAAGTGCTGATGACCAACACACAAATCCAGGATAGAGACAGGACAGGTGCTCAGTGTATAAGTGATTTTTAACATAGAGTCATTGTATCAAATGATGTAGAGCTCTAAAAACACTCCAAGGTAAAAAAATTAGAATAACACTCCAGGTTAACCATGGCAGTATTATTATGTCGACATTGCTATTTTAATTAAAAAAATGTCTATGCAAGTCTCCCTTATTTTTGTATCATTATAATTTTCCATCTAGCTCTCTTAGGGCATTTGTTGTTTTATAGAATTTCTACTGCTGTTGCTGAGCAGAGACTCTTTTTAATTGTAGCTCTAATTCTTTCGTCTTCCATTCATTCATTTCTCGTTCAACAAGACGGGTCTAGATGCTCAGGGATCCTAGAATTTTGATTATATGAACTGGCCAAAATTTCAAAAAAATATATTTACTTAAACACTCAATCTTTTGGAAATTGATCATCTTTAAGGCACACATCTTTGCTTCATTCAATTTACTAGAATTGGGGTGCCCGGTGCCATAGTTGATCAATTCTAAAGTTCACTTTAGTTTTTACATTTTTAACATAACTGAAATTAGTGTGCATTTTGCAATTGATGGCATCTTGCAATTATAATTGGAAGCATTTCTTCCTTAATAGTTCACAAAATAATGGAGCATTTTACAAGGTGATGTTTCAGGTTTGACAAAATACAGTAACTAGCCCCTTTGGTGTTCTGAAGTATTTTGACTTATTGCTTAAGTACTTCCTGAGGACTTCCATGGGACTAATAACATTGATGGGAATAGTCTGGTGTTAGACCTCGACCCATAATGGGACACCTTGTTGCTTTCGTAGCATGTATTACAATTAGCAAAAATGAACTAGTTTGCTGTCTTGATTGTTGTCAGCTTCTCCCTAATAAATAAGCCCGAGGAGGGCAGGGAAAACATATCTCTTGCTCACCACTGTATCACCATGGGTTCGAATGAAACCAGTTTATACTCCCAAATTTTAGCAGATAGCCCTGAATACCTGCTACCTGTCAGATGTTGTTTTAGATGTTGGCCATACGGCTGTGAGCCGGTTTCTGTCTTCATGGGTTACAAGTCTTTGCATAAACAACTAAAAAAAATAAATAAAGCAAGGCCATCTTGGTTGAATGAACACTGTTAAACAGTTTCTTGCACTAATCGAAGAGAAAGTGGCTAATGCAAAACTAGCTAGTTCCCAAGCCACTTTATGTTTGGCTTTTAAAGTACTTTGTTTGGGGGGCGCCTGGGTGGCTCAGTCGGTTAAGCGTCCGCCTTCGGCTCAGGTCATGATCCCGGGGTCCTGGGACCGAGCCCCGCATGGGGCTCCCTGCTCAGCGGGAAGCCTGCCTACCTTTCCCACTCCCCCTGCTTGTGTCCGCTCTCTCGCTGTGCCTCTCTCTGTCAAATAAATAAATAAAATCTTCAAATAGTATTAATAATAAATAAATAAAGTACTTTGGGCTAAGAGTCTTGGTTTCCTTTGTTTCTTTTTTGTCTTATATCACGAGTAAAAATGAGTGGGAAGACCCAGTGACTGGTAGCAAGAGGGCAGCCCACAACTGATGTGTAGCCTGCCATCCCAAATGGATTTGTAGAGAAGCCACAAAGCTGATAATTCTCCAGGGAATCCTGGAGTGTTGCCTCTGGTTAAGTTCTGCTTGGAACTTAACATTCCTCCCTTAAAAACAAAATACCCTGGTGCCTGGGTGGCTCAGTCGGTTAAGCGTCCGCCTTCGGCTCAGGTCGTGATCTCAGAGTCCTGGGATCAAGTCCCGTTACGGGCTCCCCGCTCAGCGGGGATTCTGCTTTTCCCTCTGCCGCTCCCCCTGCTTGTGCTCTCTCTCTCAAATAAATAAATTAAGTATCTTTAAAAAAAATACCCACTGAGTGTACTTAGATGGGCCCATACTGGGTAGTCATGGGTAGTGAGTGGTGGGGACTCTGTCCTCCTGATTTGCAGCTGGGGGGGTGAGCTAGTGACACCTGTTCCCATTCTTCTTCTGATCTCTTTTCTACTCTGTCTCCGCCCTCTCATTGCTGCATCAACCAGGATCCAGTACCTTATTCTATTTTGTGTCTGCTCTAAAAGCTAACTTTAGTAGGGGTTTAAGCCATTAAAACACACTATTCGAAGCTAGCAGAATATATTTACATTTCATCTTATAAGCATTATAGCTCGAAAAGTAATAAAAGATGGCAAAATTGGTCTCCTACATCAACCAACCCTCCTCCATGTAAGTGTGAGCCAGCTGAGCGACACCCCAATGTTTATACGGATTACTTGCAAAAAATTGCTGTCATTTTAAGTTAGAAATGTGCCTGAAGTTTTACTGTTAAATAATTTCTTCTGAATGCTGAGTCATAACTATTACATTTTATTATCACTAATAATGCTGACTTTATTTTTTAGTTTTTAAAAGAGTTTTAAATTTATTTATTTGAGAGAGAGAGTGAGTGAGAGAGAGAGAGAGAGCCAGGAGCAGGGGGAGTGGCAGAGGGAGAGGGCGAAGCAACCCCCTGCTGAGCAGGGAGCCTGACTTGGGACTCCATCCCAGGACACTTCGAGGATGCTGAGATCATGACCTGAGTGGAAGGCAGATGCTTAACCAACTGAGCCACCCAGGCGTCCTGCTCACTTTATTTTTTATAATGCACCTAATTTATGTAAGGCCTTTGCCAGACCCAAGGAAAGAATGATAAACAGGACCTGATGTCTGCTCTTGACTTTACATTAAATATAAGTATCAGGTACCTCCCAGGTGCAAAAGACTGTAGCTCAAGAGTCAGCAAACTTATTCTTTTTTTTTTTTTTTAGTATTTCTTTTTTTTAAGATTTATTCATTTATGGGGGGGTGGGGAGAATGAGCACAAGCAACTGTGAGCAGGGGAGGGGCAAAGGGAGAGGGTGAGGGAGAGAAATCCTCAAGCAGATTCCCCACTGAGCCCGGGGCCAGAGGCCAAGGTGGGGCTCAATTCCAGGACCCTGAGATCATGACCTGAGCCAAAATCAAGAGTCTGATGCTTAACCACTTGAGCCACCCAGGCACCCCAGCAAACCTATTCTTAAAGGTTAGATGGCATGTGTTTTAGTCTTTTTTTTTTTTTTTAAGACTTTATTTACTTGAGAGAGAGCAGCACAAGCAGGAAGAGCAGCGGAGGGAGAGAGAGAAACAGGCTCCCGGCCCAGCAGGGAGTCTGACGTTGGGCTCCATCCCAGGACCCTGGGATCATGACCCCAGCAGAAGGCTGATGCTTAACCCACTGAGCCACCCAGGCGCCTCCATGTTTTAGTCTTTGAGAGCCATATAGTCTGTCTCAACCACCAACAGCAAGTCATGAGAAAGCAGCCATAGGTAATCCATAAATGAATGGGCACAGCTGTGTTCCAATAAAACTTTATTTATAAAAACAGGCACCTGCACCATTTGTCTCTGGCGGGAGATTGCTGAGACCCGCTTTAGATGTACTAAGTCATTCAGCACTCACAACCTACCCTTGAGGCCAGCACCAGCACTATTAGCATCATCCCACTTTATTATTATTATTTATTTATTTATTTATTTATTTGAGAGAGAGAGCACGAGAGGGGGGAGGGTCAGAGGCAGAAGCAGACTCCCCGCCGAGCAGGGAGCCCGATGCGGGCCTCGATCCTGGGACTCCGGGATCATGACCCGAGCCGAAGGCAGTCGCTCAACCAACTGAGCCACCCAGGCGCCCAGCATCATCCCACTTTAGAAGGAGAAACAAGCTGGAGGGAAGGTAGGTACGCAGCCAGTGACTGCTGGAAACTGGCACCCAAATGCCCATTTTCCCTGTTATGGAAACAAGCATTGCCCACCAACTCTCACATCAGTGGTGCAGACTCTGGAGTCCGAGTAGCGGGTTGGGATCCTGACGCCTTCATTTACTACCCGTGAGAGCTTGAGCTGCGGCCTGGGTTGGATTAGCTCAGTCCCCTCTGCTCACTTGCTTTCTTGGGAGCCAGCCAAGAGCATGTGTTGTCAAAGTTTTTGACTGACAAGCTTCATGTCCATGTCCTGCCCTTGAGCTGACTTCCCCCAGGGGTCTTGGGCTGCCTGTCTCCGGGGGATGAGCCTGGCCAGCCTGGAGTTCAGGGCCAAGAACCTCATCGCTTCACTAGATACTGGCTTTCTTGGTCTCCACTTGTTTCACCTTCTTTTTTCCCCCTCCTTGTCTGGCATTTGGGTCAAGACATAAACCAAGAGTACTGTCCGGTTCCTTAGCACTTTTGAGCTCCCTTGGATCCAAACAGACACCACATCCCCTGTGACCCCAGCCATCCCCCTGGCTTTAAACCTCATCTACCTGCTAAAGAGTTACATACTTCCCCCACAAGCCAGCCCAAACTTTGGTCTTGTTTATCCATCTGCCTGCTTAGACAAAACCACCCCTCACCAGGCTTTAGATTTCTGCTGAGTGGTATTCCCACCTGAGGCATGTGTAAAGTAATCATTTGATTGTCATTTGCTTGCCTTTGTGAGAACCGAAGTTAATGCGAAGGCAGAGACTTACTTCTATTTGCTGTGTCTTGGACAGTGACAGGAAGAGGGAAAGCCCTCAAAAAAATATCTGTTGAATGAATGAATGAATGAATGAATGAACGAACAAATGAATGAAAGAATGAAGAGCGCAGAACAAGCAGGCCAGATGGGGTGGTTCTGAACTATCAAGAATCCATGCTCCGTCCAAAGGGGTACCTCATTCTTCTCTCCCCTGACTGAGCCCAAAGGGAATCTAGGAATGTCTTGTAATTTTTCAAGATAAACCCCAAATCTGGATGTTATAAAGTCTCCAGGTTATTTTATTTTTAATAAAAATAACCTTTTTTTCGGGGCACCTGGGTGGCTCCGTCGTTAAGCATCTGCCTTCGGCTCAGGTCACGATCCCGGGGTCCTGGGATGGAGCCCCGCATCGGGCTCGCTGCTCGGCGGGAAGCCTGCTTCTCCCTCTCCCACTCCCCCTGCTTGTGTTCCCTCTGTCGCTGTGTCTCTCTCTGTCAAATAAATAAATAAAATCTTAAAAAAAAAAAAACCACGAAAAACATTTTTTTCCCAAGTATAGTACACATGCATTTTGTAGAAAGTTAGAAAATAGAGCTAAACGATAATGTAAACATAGAAGCACGAGACTCCAACCTCTGTGAACGGCTTTATGCTTCCAGATCTTTCTCTGTATGCATACATAAACATCCATGTATTTTTGACCACAAGGAGATCATCCCTGATTTATTGACTTAACCATCTCCACCTTCCGATTTCAATACTTTTTCTTCTTATTTGGTATTGCTCCATGTTCAAATTTCCCCACTGACCCAAAAAATGTCTTTTGCAGCTGGTTTATCCAAACCAAGATGCAGTGCAGGCCCAGGCCCGGAACTGGGTCATTATGTCATGCCTGTCTTTTCCCAGCAACCTCAGTCCCTTCTTCCTTCCTCCGTGCCTTGTTAACGGCACCAGGCCAGTCGTCCTGCAGAATGTCTTCTTGGGGAGATTTGTGTGGCTATCTCCTCATTCTTCAGCATTTTACTTTATTTATTTATTTTTAAAGATTTTATTTATTTATTGGACAGAGAGAGACACAGCGAGAGAGGGAACACAAGCAGGGAGAGCGGGAGAGGGAGAAGCAGGCTTCCCGCGGAGCAGGGAGCCCCACGCGGGGCCTGATCCCAGGACTGCGGGATCATGACCTGAGCCGAAGGCAGACACCCAACGACTGAGCCACCCAGGCGCCCCTATTTTTTTTTTTAAGATTTTATTTATTTATTTGAGTGAGACAGAAGGAGCAGGGGGTAGAAGGAGAGGGAGAAGCAGACTCTCCACTGAGCAGGGAGCCTGGCGTAGGGCTCGATCATGGGACTCCAGGATCATGACCTTAGCTGGAGGTAGACGCTTAACCAACTGAGCCACCCAGGGGCCCCTCTCTAGGATTTTAGATGTTAAAAAGTAATTTATAAAAAATGAAACCACACACACACACACGCACGCACACACACACACGCACACGAAATCACTGTGAGGACAAACTGCACCTGTCTGCAAGCTGAATTCAGCCACCAGTGCTGGAACTCCAAGGGTTAGGGGGACCCGCCTTGCAGTGCCCATGGGGTCCCTAGGCCTGAAAGTCATTTAGAAAAATGACTCTTGGGCGCCTGGGTGGCTCAGATGGTTAAGCGTCTGCCTTCGGCTCAGGTCATGATCCCAGGGTCCTGGGATCGAGTCCCGCATCGGGCTCCTTGCCCCTTGGGAGCCTGCTTCTCCTTCTGCTTCTCTCTCTCTCTCTCCCTCTCTCATGAATAAATAAATAAAATCTTAAAAAAAAAAACAGAAAAATGACTCTTGTGGCAAAAAGGAATGGGGCAGATTGGTGGGGACCAAGATTCTGGATAGGGGACAAGTTAGGAGGCCAGTGTAGGGCCCCAGCATCACCTGAGGCATGGTGACCCAGGGTATGAACTCTGGGCCCAGAACGCCTGGCTTCAGATCTCGAACTCACCACAAGCGCTGGGACCCTGGGAAAGGCACTAGGGCTCTGAGTCCACCTGCATGAAATGAGGACAATAGTGGCACCTAACTCACAAAGTAGCTGTGAGGACTCAGTGAGCAAATGGCTGTAAAGTACATAGAACAATGCCCAGCACACAGTAGGTTCTATGCAGGTCTTTACTATGATTCTTTTCCTTCGGCTTAATTGAGGTGTAATTGACTAATAAAAATGGTGATATATTTAAAGTGTACAAAGTGATGCTTTGCTGTTGTATCCACTGTCAAGTGATTATCATCATCAAGTTGAAACATTCATCACCTCACAGTTACCTTTTATGTGTGTGTAAGAACCCTTTAGATCTATTCTTATAGCAAATTTCAAGTGTATACAATAATACGGTATTATTAACTGCAGTCACCATGCTGGACACCAGATCCTCAGAACTTATTCATCTTCTGACTGAAAGTTTGTACCCTTTGACCTGCCTCTCCTCATTCTGCTCCCACCCCCAAAGACCACACCCCCAGCCCCTGGTAACCACCATTCTACTCTCTGTTTCTATGAGTTCAACTTAAAAAAAAAAATTCTCCATCTAAGTGATACCACATAGTATTTGTCTCTCTCTGGCTGGCTTATTTCGCTTTTAGCATAATGCCTTCCAGTTTCCCCCATGCTGTTGCAAATGGCAGGATTTCCTTCTTCTTTATGACCAAATAATATTTCAGAGCATGAAGATCCCAGAATATCCCATTATAATATATAATAGAAATATATATATTCCAGTGTAATATTTCCATTATATATTATATACTTTGTCTTTACTCATATATCCCTTGATGGTCACTTAGGTTGTTTGCATGTCTTATCTTTTGAGAATAATGCTGCAACGAGCATGGGGGTGTAGATATCTTGTCAAGATAGCAGTTCCGTTTCCTTTGGGTGCTGTTGTGATTGTGACAGATGAACGACTTTCTCAGGTTCGCATGCCTAACAAATTGTTCTAGAAGCCAGACTTTCTGATTCCCGTTTGCCTCCTCTTTCCATTCAAGGCTATTTATGGAAACTAAGATCACCCAAAGCAAAAAAAATTAAGTAACTAAATATTTGTATCAGCTTAACTCAGTTTCAGCTGTAATCTGGGAAATCAAGATTTTGTCAGATGTATTCAGGTTTCACAGACCCATTCACTCGTTTTTAAATTTCATCCATCAACTTTAGAAAATAGCAGCATCGTAGAAAAATTTAAAAAAAAACCTCAAAAACTATGTTGTTGCCAGATTTATACCTAAATTTAACTGAAATATTTTTATGTTTTTTTTCTGATAATAAAAGTAAGACATGATTGTTACAGAAAATGTTTAAAATATGAAGCAGTGCAAAAACAGAAAAAAACATCACTCACAACTCTACTTTTCCCCAGCTAAGGACTTGAACTCTTTGGGTGCAAACCCTTCCAGTATTTTACATACATATGAAAATGTTCTTTGTTTTATATTGTTCTCTATTTTGTGTTTGTGGCACACACTGTTGGCTGCCTACACAACACAGCAAGTATTCTATTCTATTCTTTCTTGTTCACAGAACCCTGACTCTTTCCAGGCATTTTACCTAATGTGAAGGCGGGACCCACCCTTGTCCCAGAAGGTAAAATTTGATTAATCTAAGACACAAATCTGGATGTTCCATTATCCTTGCCACTGATCAGTTTAGAACATTTCTCAACCTCAGTACTTTGGACATTTGGGGCTGGATTATTCTGTTGCGGGGCTGTCCTGTGCTTGTAGGATGTCTGACAGTGTCCCTGGCCTCTACCTTCTAGATGTCAGTATCAACACCTCCCCTCCACCCCAATTATGACAACCAACCAAACCAAAATGTCTCCAGACATTGCCAAATGTCCCCTGGAGAGCAAAAATGTACCTGACTGAGAACCACTAACTTAGGAATAAGCAGGTTCTAGAACCCTGGCCAATGAGCCATGTAGGACATACCTATGTTACTCCTCTTAATGACTATACAGTATTCCATAGTGAAAATAGACCATCATTTATATAACCAGTCCCCTAATGATGGATACTAATTTCCTTTTCGATTCTCTGCTGTTCTAGTTAGTCACACATATGACTTTATATATTCACACACTTGTGGAAATAAATGCCTAGAGGTGGAATTTGTGAATTGAAGTTTTCATTTCAATAGATATCACCAGTATGCCTTCCAAAATGTTCCAAAAAGTCAATGCTGATTTACCTACTAAATGAATGAGTGTTTATTTCCACAGACCTTCACTAACTCCAGAGAGAAAATCCACTAAAATAAATTTTGTTTTATTTCAAATA
This sequence comes from Callorhinus ursinus, assembly GCF_003265705.2. Lineage (NCBI taxonomy): Eukaryota > Metazoa > Chordata > Mammalia > Carnivora > Otariidae > Callorhinus > Callorhinus ursinus. The sequence continues at coordinate 5,627,328 of NW_027397115.1, forward strand.
CATTTAAAAAAATGGTTATCTATTGAAAACTGATTTTCTTAGTGATGGAATAATGTTCCATTGAGGTACCACAATTTATTTCTATTACCCTAGGATGAACACTGAGTTGGTTTTTATTTTGCAGAAGGATTTTCCTTTCTTTTTTTAAATGACTACAAATATTTTTCATAATTGTGACAATTCACTGACAGGCTCTTTTTTAAATATTAAAAAATATCTGTCTTTTGTCATTGGCTTTATGATTATTAATCTATGTTTCTTTGCAATGACTGTCCTTCCTCCAGGGCAGACTTCTCCATTAGATGCAGCGGGCCCCAAAAACAACTTTAGTGTCTTTTATTTTTTATTTTTTTTAAGTAATCTCTACACCCAACATGGGGCTCAAACTCACAACCCCGAGATCAAAAGTCGGACGCTCTACCGACTGAGCCCAGCCAGGTGCCCCAGTTCTAGTATCTTTTAAAATCAGAAGAAAAAAAAATAAAATAAAAAAAATAAAATAAAATAAAATCAGAAGAAAAACATGACCTTTTGGGTTGAAGAAAACGTTTTAATATTTAATATGAACACATTTGATTCATTTTATACGGGATGCAGTTATAAAATATATTCTATTTTCTTTTTTATAAAGGAAGGGACCCATGGAAGTCACATTACAGCCCTACCTAGTTTTAGCATGTTTGCTCAAAACACGTGGATCAAATCAAACACATGGTCACTTCCATGTGGAATAAGAATAAAAGTAACAGCTTAAATCTCAATGTGTAAAATATTCAGATAATTTTCCATCAATAGTGATCAATTTTCAATTTTGAAATGTGACTAAATAAGGGAAAATGAGAAATAGTTCACATCACTTTTCATAAAGAATGACGAACCTCTGGGTGTGTCTGTGATCTGCCTTCACCAACACAGTGAGAGGGAAATAAAATACACATTTTTCATTTTTCAGCTTCCCCCTTATTTTGATTTTATTGTTTGACATCTTTCATTTTTTATCAGAAATAAGATGTGTTCAGTGTTCACCTCTCCCACAAGTTGCCGTAGTGCATTTTTTTGCTTGTTTAAATAAAAATGTACTCCATTTTTTATTTTTTAAAAGATCTATTTTAGGGGCGCCTGGGTGGCTCAGTCGTTAAGTGTCTGCCTTAGGCTCAGGTCATGATCCCGGGGTCCTGGGATCGAGCCCCGCATCGGGCTCCCTGCTCTGCGGGAAGCCTGCTTCTCCCTCTCCCACTCCCCCTGCTTGTGCTCTCTCTCTCTCCCTGTGTCTCTCTGTGTCAGGTAGATGAACAAAATCTTTGGGGGAAAAAAAAAGATCCATTTTACTTTTACAACTCTGGATTTATTCTGGACATTTTTGGTTTCATTCATTTATTCATCTAACAAATTTAAGTACAACAATTAGAAAAGAATAGCCTGAGAAGGACCTTTAGAATCAGATGAATGGATGAGGACAATTAAAAGTCACAAAGTTGTAGGTTTCTTTTAAAAAATTGAAAGTGGAGCATGAGTTCCCAGCATCAGTTCTTTGTATCTGGACAGAGGAACCAGAGAAGAGGGGCAGAGCTGATGAGAGCAGGCTAAGCCAGGCTCAGGGTACCTCTGAGGGCAAAGGCTAAGCTAAGACTCAGGTGTCCCCATAGCTGCTTTGTGTAGGTGACACGGTTAATGACCTACCTTCTTCCCTGGTGTTAGAACGCTTTCGGTTACAGTATTGTGGTGAATCATTTCCTTCCAAGGCTCAGGGTGATCTATCACACGGATGCCTTGTCTAGATTTTAACAATATGAGCAAAAAAGGTTCCTCATTCCAGCAATGCAAAACAGATTACATAAGAACCGTGTTCTTTAAAAAAATCCACATAAAGGTGTAATAACCGGGAAGGAAAATAAATGCAGAGGAAAACAAATCTCTAAAAAAAAAAAAAGTAATAAAAATGCTTCTCAGAGAAATGAGGCGGTTTCTCTTCCCTTGTCTAGTTTGTAAGAGTGAAACTCCTTTCTGAAGGGAGGAACTGGGCTGGGATGGTGGAGGGGTCTGGGTGTATTTGCCTTTTCTGAGCCTCACAGGATTTCCCTAGGGACCCAGTGAATAAGGAACAGGGACGGTGTGGAAACACTGGCCCTGGTGTATTACTGCTTGCACTTACAGGAGTTTTTGTTTTTGTTTTTGTTTTATGCCAAATCAATACCTTGGTTGTCCCTGAAAAACCCTATAGGTCTGTTTTTAATAGCTGGCTTACATGGTTGAAATTACACTGATTACTTAGCAAAGCCTCACCTTTGATCTACTGATCTAGTTAGGGCTATGTGACAGAGGGAGCCTGTGGCTGAGAGATCATTAACAAATTAAAAGACGGGAGGGAAAACTGCAAGTTACAGAAATACAGGAAGTCTGAGGTTTGTCAGTTGTTGAAACATTTTGATACTGTCTTTTAAGAGTCACAGTCCTCTGCGGGCTTTCTTTGGATGACAAAATACTGAGAACAACAACAACAAAAGCAAAGCCACACACAGTTCAAACTCAGGAAGAGTGGATCAATTCCAAATTAATGAATGGTGGCTGGCATTCTATTTCCCATTTGTGTGATACTGAAACCAAGGGGTATTTTTACAAGTTTTGCTCTCATTAAAAAGTGTGCCCTTTAAACTTTTATTTGTTTTAATTAATAGACTTTACTTTTTTAGAGTGGTTGTAAGTATACAGAAGGTTGCCATATACATTCCACCCCTGCCCCCCTGTACAGTTTCCCTATTATTTACCACTTGCATTAGTGTGGTACGTTTGGTAAAACTGATGAACCAGGGGCGCCTGGGTAGCTTAGTCGTTAACCGTCTGCCTTCAGCTCAGGTCTTGATCCCAGGGTCCTGGGATCAAGCCCCAAGTGGGGCTCCCTGCTCTGCGGGAAGCCTGCTTCTCCCTCTCCCACTCCCCCTGCTTGTGCTCCTGTTCTTGCTGTGTCTCTCTCTCTCTGTGTCAAATAAATAAATAAAATCTTAAAAAAAAAGAATAAAAGAATAAATGATCCTGTGACATGTACACTTCAAAGCAGTAAATAAAATGAATTAAAAAAAAACAACTGATGAACCAATACTGATGCCTGATTATTAACTGACATCCACAGATGACATGAAGGTCCATCCTTTATGTTGTAAAGTTCTATGGATTTTCAAGAACGTGTAAGGATATGTATCCAATCATTACAGTATCATACAGAACAGTCTGAATGCCCTTAATATTCCCCCTTTTTGTTCCAGCAAGCAGCTAATCTAAATTGTCCTTTTTTTTTTCCTTTCAAACAGAAGGTCTCACATATTTATTACTGAACCAACCTACTCGTGCAGAAGCATAGTAGCAGAGATACATCATTTCCCTGATAAAACATGTCTACTGTTCAGGCAGCAGTGATGTTTACGCAGTGATGGGATAGGAGCCCGTGACCTTCACGCAGCATCAACACGTGTGCCGTCTCACGCGCGATCCCTTATAGACTCGACTTGGACCTCCTCTGATGCCTGCTCCAGGAGTTGTGCCTGATTTTATTACCAGTTTTCATCCAAATCCACTGGGGAATGGGACGATTCTGCTTTTGTTTCCTAGGCAGGAATTGCTTGATCCTGAAAGTCTCGTGAGAAGACGTGGAGGGGAACAGTCAACTGCACGCACCGTGATGGTAGAGAAAAAGCTAAATTCTGTACTTTCAACATAATTGCTGTTCCCCCTCCCCCTTTTTCCCTTCTCCAAGGGACTTTTATTTTAGGAATAGATGACAGCTGATTCTCCTTTTTGGCAGAGACCCACAGAAAGCCACTTTGGCTGGCTGCAACTCACATATCCCTGGAAGATCTCTCCTGCTGTATTTTTGCCCATGCAGGAAAATACCAAAACTTGCTTTGCCAAACACCCAAGAGGAAGGCCCTTTCCCCATAATGACAGAGCAAACAAGCTAGAAACTGGAAGAGGTGTGTCCAACGAGCACCGGCCCCTCACCTGGTTCTATAGTTGCACATCCTTGATTATTTTTTTTAAGTTTATTTATTTATTTTTAGTAATCTCTACACCCAACATGGGGCTCGAACTTACGACCCCGAGATCAAGTGTCGCATGTTCTACCGACTGAGCCAGCCAGGTGCCCCCCTGATTATCTTATTAAGCTGCCCAGACACAGAATTGTTTCTTGCCATCTCTTGAAGATGTGACGTCTTGCTCACGATCCCCTTCATTATTGCACGTGTGTCTAGTGTTGAACTCCTAAGCCTACAACTGCGACCAGACTTCTTAACTGAGTGTGTAGGTGGCAGAGCAGTTAGATAATTTGGGGGTAGAGAATGCAGGATGTAAAAAGTAGAAAATTACCGAAAAAAAAAAAAAAGAAAAGAAAGAAAATTACCATGCCTCATCTATTCCTTTATTAAATTATGCCACAAATATTTGAGTCTTTACACTGTGTCAGGCTCTGCTTGAGAATAAGACAGTTTCTGCCATTATGGAGCTTATGGTCTCACAGAAGAAAATACTGAAGATAGGAATTTACAGGCAGAAGGTGAATAAAGCATGGTTGTAAGTTGGGTGGGGGAGCTATTTGGTTACGTGAGTCGGGAAAGGTTCCTGCAGAGCTGATATTTGAACGGAGCTGTGAATGAAGTGGGCCAGCAAAGCCCGCAAGAGTCTACAGATGGAGTGTTCCAGGCAGAGGGGGGAGCAGACACAGGGCCCAGGACTGGGTGAGCTGGATCTGTTGGAGGAAAGGCGAGCATCCAATGAGCTATATCTCATCTTTTCTGTCTTTACTCACCTTTTGGATGTCTAAAAACATCTTAGATGAGTATAACCCAAACCGAGCATCTCCTCTTCCCCCACCCAACCAGTTTCTTCCACAACCTTCCCAGCTCTGCTAAAGAAAATTCCAGTTTTATGTTGGCTCAGGCCAAGAACCTTGGAGTCACCCTTGACCACTGCTTTCACTCAGATACTGTTCCTAACCCAGAGCAAATGTTGTCAACGCTACCTTCAAAATTTATCAAGAATTCCATTAGATAGGGGCACCTGGCTGGCTCAGTCGGTGGCGCATGCAACTCTCTACCTTGGGGTTATGAGTTCGAGCCCCAGGTTGAATGTAGAGATTACTTAAAAAATAAAAATCTTAAGAAAAAAACAAAAGGAATTCCACTAGATAAATCCCAGCAATTCTATCACTTTCCTAGCTCAACCCCTCACCATCTCTTACATAGATTATTATTAGGGTGCCCTCACAGCTGGTTTCATTGTTTCCATTCTCCCCCACCCTCTTACAGTCTGCTCTTAAAGTAGGGAAATCTGTGAAAATAAACCAGACCACATCACCCCTAACCACACAACTGCCATGGACCCCATCTTGCCCAGGCTAGGATCCCAAGTCCTTATGATGGACTGCACATGATCTGGTCCCCCATGCTCTCTGACCTCATCCACTCTGCTCCAAACACCATGAGTTCCTCCTCTTGCCAAGAATACACCAGGCGTGGTCCAATCTCAGGCCTTTGAATGTACTGTGACATCTGCTCGGATGTTCAGAGTAAACATTTTAGGCATCGTGGACCACATGACGTCTTTGGCAATACTTAACCCTGCCATCGTCACACAAAAGCAACTAATAAACAATAAACAGCAAGCAGGGCTGTGTTCTAATAAAACTTTATTTATAGACACTGAAATGGAATTTCCTGTAATTTTCATGTGCTGCAAAATGTTGTTCTTTTATTTTTTTAATTTTTTAAAAATATTTTATTTATTTATTTGACAGAGAGAGACACAGTGAGAGAGGGAACACAGGGGGAGTGGGAGAGGGAGAAGCAGGCTTCTGCTGACCAGGGAGCCCGATGCGGGGCTCGATCCCAGGACCCTGAGATCATGACCTGAGCCGAAGGCAGATGCCCAACAACTGAGCCACCCAGGCGCCCCAATGTTGTTCTTTTAAAAATTTTTTTATTCCAACAAGTGGAAAATGGAACAACTATTCTTAGGCAGTGGGCTGGATTTGGCTGCCCTTGGTCCCTTGTATGTTGACCCCTGCTTTACAGAGTACCTTCCCTGGCCATCTGCCCCCAAATTATAGGTACACATACACACACACCCCATTTTTCATATCCTTTCTGAATAGGGTCTCATGATCTGGCTTTCTCTATATTTATTCTTTGTCTTTTTCTTTAAGTAGGCTCTACGCCCAGCGTGGAGCCCAACATGGGGCTTGAACTCAAGACCCTGAGATTGAGATTTGAACTGAGATCAAGAGTCTGTCGCTTAACTGACTGAGCCACCCAGGCTCCCCTTTCTTTATGTTTAACTTACTATCTTCATTTTTATCTCTTCTCCCAAAGTTCCAACTGTAAGCTCCATGAGGGCAGGAACTTTTGTCTGTTTTGGTGCACTAAGGTGTCCTGATGTCCCTAATCTATCTGGCATATAGGGGAAGCTCAACACAAGCTGTTGCATGAGAAAAGAGTGCAGACGATGTCTGGTGGTATCCACTCTCAAGCGCTATCTCCAAAGAGCAGGGAAAGAGGGAGGAAGGTACATTTGCTGAGCACACTCTCTGTTCAAGCATCAGGCTTTATGCTCCGTACGTGCCAGATGTAGAATACTTTTCAGCTGAGAGCAGGGGTTAGCATGGGGAGACAACATGTTTGTGGATGATGATGCAGTGTGGTTGGCAGGGATGCACTTTGGTTCCCAGACCTGGGTCCTGCCTCAGAATAACCTGACAGAATTTTCCAGAAATGAAGTCTCCCAGGCTCCACACCGCACTTACCGACATCAGAATCCCTTGAGAGTCAGGCAGCTACGAGATTACATCCAGACTCCACCAAATACTGACTATATGACCTTGGACAAGTTACTTAATCTTCCTGAGTGTTTACTGCAACATGGAGATAGTAATTACCTCATAGAATTGTCACAAGGATCCCCTGAGCTCATGTAAGTGAATCGCTCAGCACAGCGCTTGGCACATTGTGTACAATAAATAATAGCTTTTGTTTACTTTTTGTTAGAAAGGCATGCTCACTATGGAATAAATAATGAAATACAGATCAGCAAAAATAAGGCAAAAAAAAAGTCATTCTAGTTCCCCAGAATAACTACTGATAATGTTCTAATGTACATCCTTCCAGATTTTGATCTCGCTGTGTGCTTTTTTTTTTTTCCCCCTCCGTGTGCTTTTTAACACACTACCAGCATTGGGTTGCTTGTCATCTTAAACCGCCCCAAGGAATTGACCCTGAATTGGATCAAGGCAGCAGGTCGAACTGCTGGTCAATAGAGAATATAGAGAACAGAGAAACAGAGACCAGAGAAACAGAGAACAGAGAAACAACTCTAACTCTATTAACTGCTGGATAATAGAGAATAACTGAACGTGGGAGGGTTGCCATCAGCAGAGTTTCAGATGTGTGGATCTCGGCAGGACAAACACCCTCAGTTTCCTCCACAAATAAACTGCAAGGAAAAAGGGGTCGTGCATCCTCCAGGGCAGTGCTGTCTAGATAGCACTTTCTGCAATGATGGAAATATTCTGTATCTGCATTGTCCAGTGTGGAAGGTGCTATTCCACAACATATGAGGCCAATGAACGCTTGAAATGTGGCTTGTGTACCTGACTGAATTTTTTTGCTGTATTAAAATTCATTGATTTAAATAGCCACATGTGGCCAGTGGCTACTATGCTGAGCTGTGCAGCTAGATTAAAAGGGGCTTAGACACATTTCATCCCAACCGCACCGTAAAGACCTTGTTTTGTTTCTCAAATAAATTAAACAAAACAAAACACAACACAACAAAAAAAACCCATGAGACAAATGAGGGCAATTTATTTTATGTAATTTATTCATTTCTGAGACCATGAGGGAAATTCAAACACTAGCAAAAATCTTTGATAATATTAAAAACTTTTTGCTAATTTTGTAAGGTGTGATAATGATATTGTGATGATGCTTTTTAAAAAAGTCCTTAGCTTGGGGCACCTGGGTGGCCCAGTCAGTTATGTGTCCGACTCTTGATTTTGGCTCAGGTCAAGATCTCAGGGTCGTGAGATCGATCCCCAGGAAGGGCTCGTGCTCAGCGGGGAGTCTCCCTCTCTCTCTCCCTCCCTCCTCTCCCTCTGCCCCTCCCCTCCCCGTCCACTCTCATGTGCACGCGCACGTGTGCATTCTCTCTCTCTCAAAAAATAAATAAAATAAAGACACAGTTTTAAAAGGTCCTTATCTTTTAGAGATCCTAAAATATCAATAGATGAAATTATACAGTACCTAGGATTTGCATCAAAATAACATAGCAAAAGAAGTAGGCTGTAGATGACAGAAGAGGTTCAGGAGTTGATAGTTGTTGAAGCTGTATAATGAGTAGATGGAGGTTCATTACACCCTTCTCTCTATTTTGCTTGAAATTGTCCATATATAAGAAAAATTTTGTAATCATCTGGCTTTATGTCTTTTTCTTCTGTAGGGAGTGCCATCGTAAGTGAACACTGACATTTCTAAATGGAAAGGTATCAATTCTATAAGTATTAGTAGAGTTTTAAGAGGAAGATAAAACAGTTTCTCTACACAAGTTCCAGTCAGGCCTCATGTTACCAGCTTCCTTTAGGAGGGCTGAGATCATTCCCATTCTCTGTGGTATTCACATACCAAACTCAAACTGCCAGGACAGAGGCCACTAGTTGCCCCAATATCTGTCTCCCCTTCTCTATCAGCAATAAAATCCCAACTTTTAGTTGGCATGTGGCCACCCAGATAAAAGAGTGTTTCCTGAGCTTCCTTTGGTCTTGGAGGGGTGGCTATATGACTGTATTCTAACTAATGATCCGTAAGGGGGAGTGGTATAGATGGCTTCCGGGAATTGTCTTTAAGGAGGATGTTTCCTTTTCTGACCTTCCCACATTCTTTCTGTTTACTGGAATGTGGTCTGATGGCTGGAGCTTGAGCAGCAAGTTTGGATCATGAGGCTAAAGCCACATGAAAGACAGGCCAAGCAGTAAAATAGAAAGAGCCCAGTTGCTGACATGACGGAGTGCCACAGAGCCCTAGACAGACACAAATCTTTGTTTCGTGAAGGAGAAATAAACTCTTACATGATGTTTTTCTATTATTCACAACTGATTCTGATCCTAATTAATATGGTTGCTAAATTTTATTTTTATCAATTCCCTAATATGTATTGAATATTTACTCTGTAGGTTGTATCATGCTAATTGCTTTGAGAGAGGCAAGATAAAAGTTGTAGAATCAACACATAAAGGATTTTTCAATTGCACTGAAAGATAACCAAAATGTAAGATAATTAAGATGTGATTAAATAATAAAACTAGCTAGTATGTATTGAGTACCTATTATGTGCCAGACAGTGTTCTAAGTACTTTACACATATTAACTAATTTAGTTCTCACAGCGAGATTGAAAGTTATTTACAGGTGTGTAAACAGAAGCACAGAGAGGTTAAGGAACTTGTCCAAGTCACACAGCTTATAAACTGTGAAGAGAGGACAGACAGATGGTATGGATCAGGAAGGTTTCCGAAGGAGAGAAAGAGCTTGGACCCCAAGTATTTTAGCCTTTGTGAGTCCCTTCCTCCGAAAAAGGATATTAAAAATTATGTTTGGCCATTACATTGGCATAAAGATGGATATAATCCCGGCTGGACTATTATTCCAGATTCATTATTGCTACATTAATTTTTCTTCTAGCTTTGGGAGAAATTAAGATAAAAAAACATTTTTGAGGGCCCTGAAAAGTATCATGGGGCCCAAGTACTAACCCTTATTCCTCAAGGAGAAGCCAGCCCTCACAGCGCTGTGTCATTTTTCTACTGAGCACTTCTTCCAACTCTGGTTAAACACTTCCTGCACGGTAAGGCTGCGAACACCTGAATCTAACTCTCCTGGGGTCACACTCAGAGCGTCAGTGACCTCTAGTCTCCCAGGGAAGGCCCGGCCAATCTGCATTTTTAATCAAGCTGTTAGTAATTCTAATGATTACAAATGGTTGAGTTCCATTAGAATTAGCTGTTTAATGTCTGTTTACCTAGCTAAGACTTGGCCTCTGGCTGGGACTCTTTTTGTGTGTGCAGTTCTGCATTTCCGCACCAACACAAAAGCTGGCACACAGTGGGTGCTCAATAAATGTTCAATGACTGGGGCGCCTGGGTGGCTCAGTCGTTAAGCGTCTGCCTTCGGCTCAGGTCATGATCCCAGGGTCGTGGGATCGAGCCCCACATCGGGCTCCCCGCTCCGCCACGCCCCCTGCTTGTGTTCCCTCTCTCGCTGTGTCTCTCTCTGTCAAACAAACAAACAAACAAATAAATAAATAAATAAATATTCAATGACTGAGGGGAAAAAAAGGAAGGTGCCGGGCTTGTCATGGCTGTAGGAAAGTAACTATATTTTCAAGGACCTGTGAGTCTTTTTTTTTTTTTTTAAAGATTTTATTTATTTATTAGAGAGAGAGAATGAGAGACAGAGAGCACGAGAGGGAAGAGGGTCACAGGGAGAAGCAGACTCCCCGCTGAGCAGGGAGCCCGATGTGGGACTCGATCCCGGGACTCCAGGATCATGACCTGAGCCGAAGGCAGTCGCTTAACCAACTGAGCCACCCAGGCGCCCAGGACCTGTGAGTCTTAAAGGAGTCAGTGTAGCCCTGCCCCCTAAAATATTGCCTGGTAGAGTAGGTCTACAACAGAAATATGTTGTTGAATGGCTGCCCGTGGGTGTAAGATTTTCATACAGTGCACACTATCGTGATTTTACTCGGATTATGGGATTAATAGGCTCATACATATTTTTAGATTTATTTGAATTCCAGATCTGTGATGTCAAAGACATAAGAAATCCATGGATTTGACATAGATGATTTGTTTGGCGGCACTTGCTTACTGTATTTTCCTTTAGTTAAGGTCTGGGTGAAGCAAAAACATCCACTTCTCTGTGAAGGGACTGGCACAGGATTGTGCATTCATGGTGTTTGGCTTATGGGCATAAATCCATTTTGCTCAATACGAATTAAAAAGTTCACTGAACTCTTTCATTCAGTGAAATCATTTCCACTTTTTCTTGTGGGATTTACACTGAATGTAAGATGAGAGCCTTCAGGTCTTTTCATCAAACACAGAATGGAAAGCTTAATTAAATTATACTTGTCATAGCATCTGCATGTGTCCCTTAGTGTTTAGCAACTTGATAATAAAGACAAGTTCTAATGACCCATGTAAGTTCTGCATACTTCACTTGGGTTCCAGAGATAGCTTTTCTTTCTCTTATTTAAAACTGCACTGCAATAGGCATAGTGTCTCCTGCATTTAAAAACTGGGGGGGGGGGGGCGGGATGCCTGGGTGGCTCAGTGGGTTCAGCGTCTGCCTTCAGCTCAGGTCATGATCCCAGGGTCCTGGGATCGAGCCCCGCATCGGGCTCCCTGCTCAGTGGGGAGTCTGCTTCTCCCTCTAACCCTCCCCCCTCTCATGTGCTCTCTCTCTCTCTCTCTCTCTCAAATAAATAAATAAATAAAATCTTTAAAAAAAATAAAAACACTAAAATTGAGTCCTTTTCTTTTCTCACTTTCTCTTTAGAAGGAGGAAGAGACAGATCATGAGAACAGAATTGATATTAGGAATTTGGCCCAAGAAAAGAAGTTTCCAGGGACAGTCATGATGTCCATGTAGGTACAATTTGACTTAATGTTCTTTTTATTTCATCGTGGATGGTTATAAAGTACAGAATGAGGACCCCCCAAAATTGTGAATTATCCAAGAAAATGATATATTTTTTTCTACTTGTGGTTTAGTTTATTGACATCCAAAACTGCTTTATAAAAGATGACATATTTACCACGTTACACGTTTAAAGATTAAAGAGTATTTCTGGGGCGCCTGGCTGGCTCAGTTGGTGGAGCATGTTACTCTTGATCTCGGGATCGTGGGTTCAAGGCCCACGTTGGGTGGAGAGATTACCTAAAAATAAAATAAATAAATAAATAAATAAATAAATAAATAAATAGTATTTCTTGTATATTTAAAAATGTGCAAGAAAGATTCATGTTTACATATAAATTATTTTAAAATACATAATTATATAAAAGGTGAAACAGAACTTTTATTTATGGACATCTGAGTAACTAGAAAATATAATTAAGCAAAATATATATTCTCTTAAGCATTATGGCTAGATCTTATTTGTTGTCTGTTAGCCTGGTTGTGCAGCACCTCCCCCCTTTTTGTTTCTCGTTTGCTTATTGATTGCTGTTTTTTAAGATAGTAACTATGAGTCCTTCAGCTAGTGGATAAAATCCGCCAAGTTTTAACATTTTTGATTTAAGTTTTACAAGTATTTAAAATGGATTGAAATGAATCTGCCTGTCCAGAGCTAAACCATCGAGGACTTACTCTTAGACATAAGCCGTGTTTACCTAACTGGGGAAGCACTTGGTGGTTGTGTTGCAACAACCGACTTGGCTGGGAGATTTAAAGGAAATATTAGTGGGTAGATATAAAGCTTTGTCCTAGATCAAGGTCACATGCCTTCTCGTCCGTCCTCAGTGGGTTCCGACTCACCATTCAATACAAGTCTCTGAAGTGAGACACCCCGATTTTCACCCACACCCTGGTGATAGTAGAAAAAAATTCGGCCTCTGGGACAGAGGTCAGTGAGCTAACTCACTTCATTGAAGGTTTGCAGGCTGCAGTAATCCCTGGGGGCAGCAAAGAGTAATGGATTGGAGCATGGCGCTTAGCTGTGTGATCTTGGGTAGGTTGGTCAACATTTCTGTGCCTTGGTTTCTTCCTCTGTAAAACAGCATCTGCCCTGTACAACTGGAAGAAGGATTCACTGAACTAATCCATAGAAAAAGCACACAACAGCGCCCGAGATGCGGTGAACAGCATGTAGAGAAGGCTTGCCGTCATTGCAAAGTGAGTTGGGGACAACTCCCTCTCTCACAAAGGCTACTGCTCACAAGTAAGAGGGAGGTGGTCTCTGCCCACTGCGGGGAAGTCATTTACTGAAAGGACAGAGTTTTCTTTCACGTGTTTCAAAAATGGAACCGTTCGCAGGAAGGGAGAGAAAATGCTGACTTCTCCCAGCCTCCCTGGCTCCCAGGCTCCCAACCTCCCAGCCCGCAGCACCCAGGAGGAGGGGCTTTGAGAGTCCAAGGGACTTTTAGCTGAGTAATAAAGCAATATTCCTGGTGAACACCACCTTCCCGTCCTTCTCTCCATGATTGTAAAACTGTAACAGAATGTTCAAGGTCTCCAAGGTTTTTACAAAAATCACTTGAGAAAGACTGCCCTGGAATCATCAATATTTAACCCATGCTTACCGGGCATATTTGAAATAAGGGAGGCCTGTGAAGTGCCTGATGTTTTGTCATGAAACTCTGCAATGTTTTTTCTCCGGGTGTTAGTAATAACCACCCATTGTGTGAATTACACCATGTGAGTTGCGCAAAAAGCGGTGATAGTTTTTAAAAATATTTTTTTTCCTCCAAAATGACCAGAAAAAGAAAATCACTGTGGGGGGGAAAAAACACAAAACGTGAAAAAGAAACACACACAGAGGAAATTTTAAAATCACTGGTGACTATTAGTAACATCTTAGTGGATGAGAAAGTTTTTTAAAAAGTCCCTCGTGTGTGGTGTGGAATCTGGGATTTTTTTTTTTAGGTGCCGGGATAAAATTGATACCACAGTAAACACAAGGAGAAAAAGAGGAAGTCATTCGACACTGATACCAGAATCTAGACCACTTCCTTTTCAGACAGGTGCATCCCCCATTGGGAGAAAGGACCAGAATCTTCAAGGTAGGGCGTAGAAACAAGAATTGACTATCCCTTGGGAATCCTAAGAATTGAAAAGTATAGGCTGAATGTAAAAGCAACAGGTATAGGAGAGGTGCCTGGGTGGCTCAGTTGGTTGGGCGACTGCCTTCGGCTCAGGTCATGATCCTGGAGTCACGGGATTGAGTCCCGCATCGGGCTCCCTGCTCGGCAGGGAGTCTGCTTCTCCCTCTGACCCTCTTCCCTCTCGTGCTCTCTCTCTCTCTCTCATTCTCTCTCTCTCAAATAAATAAATAAATAAATAAATCTTAAAAAAAAAAAAAAAAGCAACAGGTATAGGAGAGCGTAGAGTCTGGATACAGAAGAGAACATTCAGACCCTGGGTATAAGGGACAGGCCATGTAGGGGGAGGACCAGTACTCCCCCAGGAGTCCTGGACTGAAGTTTGGGCACTGCCATAAGTCTGTGACCTTAAAAAGGTCACAGTCTCTCCCAGCCACGGTTTCCCAATCTGTACAATGGGCAAGTGTGCTTCCCTCTTCTCCTTGCAGAGCCATCTGAAGATAATGTATCTGTAAAATCCTTTTTAATAGTACAGGGCAAACACAATGTGTTGTGTTGAAGAGGCACAATTCCAAGCTTCTCCTGTATTGTTTGGACCAAAACATTGTTTCCTTGTCTACATTATTTATCTACAAGGCCTTATAGTTGTTTGTAACGATGAAATAGGCTGTTTCCACGGTGCCTGTTTAGAAAGTTTGGTGGTTTAACTCTTAGTTAAAGGGCTCTTATCTAAAAGTCATGTTTTTAAAAACGAGGACCCGGAAACCCTCTTCCACAACCAGAAAGAGAGGGGATGACGCTGCCCTGGGGTTAGAACCACCTCGCTCACAGTTGATTCCTGCCCCCCGTGTGTGTTGACTGTCTCTGGACACAATTTAATGGCCTCAACATCAACACGCTTGGTAAATGGATCAAGACGGCGGTGTTTCCTCGCGAACGCATTCCCCCCTGGATCCCAGCTCCGGCCCCGTTCTGTAGGTCTCGGGCCATAAATATGTAATGCCTCCTTGGAACATGGGCCTGCCTATCTGTGGGCCCACGCCCACTTGTTGTTGCACATGAAACTTGGAGGCGGGCCAGGGGTATGGGCAAACTGCTGTGCCAGAACTGGCTAATCACACCCCCCCCCCCCCACCCACAGGGACAGAGGCCCCTCCGCTGCTCTGGACTGGGCAGGCACTTTCTCAGAAGCCTGCCCTTCTGGTGAGGCAGTCACCCTTTGGGGCATCAGGAGTCTTTGTTAAATTACTCCCTTCTTCAGCTCATTTGGCCGGCTCTCTGGATTTAGGCCACGGTAACTGGCTGGCTTTTCTGAGCCTGCTTTTGGCACAGGTAGGAAAGGAGGAGAAAAAAAAAATGGTGTAAGCAAGTTTCGAAATCTTAGATCATTTCATGAATGACTCAGTGTTTCCTTTTGGAAAAGTGCAATAATTGGCTTTCATTAATAACTTAGCTTTGGGGAAAAAAAGGTTCTAAATATTGAGAAGCCTTTTGTACTACCTGAACACAGCTACCTTCCAATTTTCATTTTTATAGCTTCCAGAGGGATTTCATTCACTTGATAATGTGGGCTCGTTGAAAAATAAACTGTCACATACTTCCTCCTTCAGGCTTCCTGTTCTTTCTGAGAAAAGCATTGGGGTTGTCTCTCTCTCTTTCCTTTTTTTTTTTTTTCCATTTGAGAAGTATTTCAAAATATAATGTATCAAATCAACAGGTTGTACACCTTCCACTTACACAATGTTGTGTGTCAATTATGTCTCAGGAGAGCTGGGGTGGGGAGGGAATATTTAAAGTATAAAGCTATTCCTCTTCTTGGAGAGACGAGTTACAGTCAGCTCCGGAAGAGCAGTCTGCCATTTCTCTCTTCATAGAATGAGATTCTCATTCCTACAGAATAGTTCTGAGTGTAGGAAGTATGTAACTAAATGTATTTCTAAAATTACCTTTAATTCATTCGAGCACGTTCCAATCTTTGAATTAAGCAAACGAAGGAGCAAAACAAAAACAAAACAAAACCTCTCTTCCTTTCTGTCTCTCTCCACACGTAAACAATCCTGAGGTTTTAATACAGAAGATATCCATTCTTCCGGCATTCGTGCTGTTGAATCCAAGCTATAAACCCAGAAGATGTCTCAAATGACTCATTACTGGAATAAATGTTTCTAATGTTAAAGGTATGCAAATAGAGCATAATGGGTGAAGGAAGACTCTGTGATATGATAAATAAAGCTGAGAATAGGACTGTGGTCACTGTGGACTCTATTTGCATACGGGCTTATCTTGTTTTTAAGGCAGGAGGGGAGAAAAAAGAGGAGGAAGAGAAAAATCCCGACTTTCATCACAAGGCTCTCAAAATACAACTTCATAATAAGGCACAACACTCCAAGCCATGTTAACGAGCGAAAAAGTGCTTAGTGTGGAAGAATCCCAAACCCATTAAAAACGTTTTCTAGAATATAGAAAGCAAACACGGGACTAGCCTCAGGTCATCTTACTGAGAAAATTGCACAATCAAACTTTTTGTCGCTCGGTTCGGCTGTGTTAGGTCAGGACTGATTCTGTTACGACTCGGGTTTCAGGAGTCTGCCCTGCTTAGGTTGTTGGGCTCATCGCTACCTGGGTCCCTGACTAGTTCTCCAAGCCAGACGGACCGTCCGATTAGAAGAGAGAAAGACAAAAAAAGAGAGACGCACAGTGGATTCTCTAGCTATATATCAAATTACAAATCTTGCAATGTTTACTACAAGCCAGAAGCACCTGTTGTCATTTTGGAAGGGAAGCTCCAATTGTACTTTTTTTTTTTTTTACACATCTCTGTAAACACATAGTATCATCATCCATGGTGTGCACTGGAGGAAACCATTGCTCACCCTTGTAAGGTGGAAATATTACAAGGAAATAGGATGAGCAAAGTCCATACTGACTCAGGAGGAGAATGGGTTTAAATAAATACCTCAGAAAATGTCTACATTAATCCCATGAGGTGGAGGGGGAGGAGCGGGGAAGTACATCAGGAGGCAGGTGCCCTGAAGAAGACCTTGTGTGGGTGCTCACCCGAGCATCGCCTCTCACTCTGGGTTGCAGCAAATCGGGACACCGGGTCCACTTCCAGTAGCCCATCCACCGTCTTCTGGGGCGGGCGTGTCGGGCTGCGAATAGACCAGGTACACATGCTGTGAAGATTCATCTCACATCTAAAGCTAAAAATAGCTTTAGATGTCTCCATTTTATATGGTTCGATAATCAGCTTAGGGGGGCGCTGTCAAGGCCTCTCTGACAATTTACTTACTCATGGGCAAAATGGAGAAGGTGTCCTATTTTGAGTGAAGTTGGATTCTGGAGTGGAAAGCCAGAGGAGGAGGAGGTCAGGAACCTCAGGTCTTGGGAGACAGAGGGGCAATGTGTCTTATATAACGAGCTTGGTCCCTGAAGACTGCAATTCAGACATATGTGCTCCTGGACTTACAACATCTACATGTGTGTTTCTTAAAGAAGGGAGTACCCTCTTCTGATATCAAATTCAGGAAGCAGAAAGGATACACAGAGAAACACCATTCTCCCTCCCACTGTGGTTATCCAGTGGTTATCCAACCTCCCAGGGCCCTCCCTCAAAGTCACCACGACTGGAGCGGAGCTAAGATTTTTTTAAAGGAGATTAAGTGCCCTCTCAATTTGGTTTTCCTTTACGGTGTGAATATCCTTTTTGTGGTCTTTATTCCTGGTTAATAGACTCTGAAATATCTTAAGATACAGAAGGAGTAAGAGAGCTTCCTGGTATGAAAGTCTTTACCTGTTAGGGTTTGAATTCAACTGTCAGTGAAACTTTTTTTTTTTTCCTTTGTTTCACTTTTCAGAGAGATTCTGCACCATCCTACCTGACCAGGAGTTGTGTGTGTGTGTGTTTGTGGGGCGGGGGAGCAGGATGGGGGTACAGCATCCTTATTTTGTAGATGTTAAAAGGGAAAGAAAACAAGACATGATTTAAGAATCTGACATTATTTTTAACATCTGAGAAAAATCATCACTATGAATGATCAAATGAAGAAAAGCAGGATACTACCAAGTACTGGGCCATTTTAAAAAAACTGCAGGGAAACACATCAACATAGGAACCATGACTATTAAGTGTTCTGTGTTAACTTTAGGGGTGTTTTCTGCACTTTTTAGAATTTTCTACAAAGAACATGGGTGGCTCAGTTGGTTAGGCTTCTAACTCTTGATTTTGGCTCAGGTCATGATCTTAGGGTCATGAAATCAAGCCCCGAGTTAGGCTCCACGCTCAGCGCAGAAATGCTTAAGATTCTCTCTCTCTAAAAAAAAAAAAAAAAAAATTCTACAATGAAGAGTAAGTCTTCTATCATAAAAATAAAGAACTATTTTTAAAGACTTGTCCACAGCATACTAGAGTGTACCCTGTAATCTTTTCTAAGCGATAAAGTTTGAGTGCGCTTGTATTATAAAATAAGGCAGGTAACTAGACCTAATGATACTCTTTTAGCTCATTGTGGAGTTATCCTGAATAATTCTGATTCATCTACTGTGGCTTCTACTATATTCTAATTACATGTGTTCAACACACATTTATATATAGTTTAATCATAGATCTCATTTCTGTATCTATCCCCACAGTTTGGAAGATGGTATTTTTAACACCACGCAGGACATTCTGTATCAGGTCAATAAATATAAATTTGAATATCGAGGAGCTGATCAGTTTTTCTTTTCCTTTTTTTTTAAGATTTTTATTTTATTCATTTGAGAGAGAGCGAGCGCAGAAGCAGGGGGAGAGGCAGAGGGAGAGGGAGAAGCAGACTCCCCGCTGAGGCAGCCAGGAGCCCGATGTGGGGCTCGATCCCAGGACCTGGAGATCATGACCTGAACCAAAGGCAGATGCTTAACCATCTGAGCCACCCAGGTGCCCCCTGATCAGTTTTTCTTGAAGGGCTGCTCCTGACCCCTCCAATAAGCCTGAGCATAGATGATAGACATTCTACCTATTATTCTATAAAGACCCCTGGTAGTAGCTCCCTGGCTTGATCAACTTAATGATTCATTTATACTTGTAATGTTATTTTTCAGTTGTATGCTTCTGTGTGCTTAAAGTAAAAAGGACAAAAATAAGTCTGAGGGGGAAAAAAACATTTTAATTGCTTTCAAATGTTCCAATAAACTCAAACCCTTCTATTCTTGCTCAAGAATTTCCTTGCCAGATTATTACACACTTGCTTGCCAACTCTCTAGCTTTCTCTTATTTTCCTAATCTTTGGAACTATAGACGATATTAAGTGTTGCTAGCTGTTTGGAAAATGTAAATATTTTCAAAAGACTTAAACATTCATATGTCATAGGAAAGATTAAAAAAAAAATCAGATCTCTGCTCTTAAAAAGAACGAAAAGTTTAAGAATCAGAAAATAACAAAACAACCTTAAGCCCCCAAGAAGAAAGAGGTGTTGTTGTTTTGTTTTTCACATTCATGTTTAAATAACCATTCTGTTATCTTCAACTGTAGTTCCTACTGAGAACGGCCCAACAAACGGCCAGTCTCTATGACTAAGGAAATACTTCAACTAATGATCTACTGATAGGCCAAGAAATATCAACAAGGCCAGGAGGCCTTGAAGGTCACTATCTAACAGACGGTGGCACCAGCTAGATGATGAGGTAGCAGTGACTATACCCAAACCATCTCACAGTTTGCTAAGATTATTTCAGTCCATCGACCAACTCCCGGTGGCACATCACCTGGGTTCTCTGTAAACAGAATACAGTGGGATATCCTGTGAGTGGTGGGTGCCTATATTCAAAGTAGAAGCTTTGAATTATTACCAGTTAAAATTCCAGCATTTCTCTGATATATTTACAGTGTTTTGCTGCATACTTGGAAAGTAGGAAAGACATAAAATCTTTAATAACTTGGAAAAGTAAAGAGGAGGGTGGAAATGGTTTTTTTTTTTTTTTTAAGATTTTATTTATTTATTTGACAGAGAGACAGAACAAGTAGGCAGAGCGGCAGGCAGAGAGAGAGGGAGAAGCAGGCTCTCCCCTGAGCAGGGAGCCGGACGTGGGGCTCGATCCCAGGACCTGGGGATCATGACCTGAGCCGAAGGCAGCGGCTTAACAGACTGAGCCACCCAGGCGCCCTTGGAAATGGTTTTCTAATGTACAGAAATGGAAAGAGACAAAATGTTTTAGAGTGAGTTCAGATATCTTTTTTTCACAAGCAAAATTCTGACTTAGATATGAATACTATCCTCCAAATATTTATAAAAACAATTTTATTTCAATCTTGATTTCTTTGGAAGTGAAAGAAGACTCAGCTTCTTGGATTCGTGATCATGTTTTACAATGTACTGTTTTTATAAACTTTCTTTTTTTTTAAAGATTTTATTTTTTTAAAAGATTTCATTTATTTGAGAGAAAGAATGAGAGAGAGAGCACATGAGAGGGGGGAGGGTCAGAGGGAGAAGCAGACTCCCCGCCGAGCAGGGAGCCCGATGCGGGACTCGATCCCGGGACTCCAGGATCATGACCTGAGCCGAAGGCAGTCGCTTAACCAACTGAGCCACCCAGGCGCCCTTAAAGATTTTATTTTTAAATAATCTCCACCCAATATGGGGTTCGAACTCACAACCCCAAGATCAAGAGTCAATTTCTCCTTTGACCGAGTCAGCCAGGTGCCCCTATAAACTTTCTTTTCTTTTTTTTTTAATTTCTAAAAAAGATTTTATTAATTTATTGTAAAGAGAAAGAGAGAGTGAGCAAGCAAACAGGGGGAGGGAGAGGTCATGATCCCATGACGTGATATCATGACCCAGACCCAAAATCAAGAGGAGGATGCTCAACTGACTCGTTGGCTACCCAGTCGCCCCTCTAAACTTTATTTTCAAGAAAAAATATATATGACATCTTCAGGTCTCCAAAAAGACAATATAATCATCATGGGGCAATTTTTATGTCCCTCATAGTGTCTTGTGATATAAGGAGGGAGTAGAGAAACTGAGTCAGGGATGAGGTCAAACCAAGCTTTTTACATGACCCAAGAACACCACAAGTTAATTTAATTTAAGCTAGTGCCCTTGGCTCTGGATTCGACTTGACATATTTGTTAAAGGACATTAATTTTAAAATACATTTTTCATCATAATTATTATGTAAGTGTTACAAAAAGTCATTACTCTCTGGGGCCAGAAGGAAAGGATTTTGTTCTTTTTTTTTTTTTTTTTTTTTTGCACAATGCTTTTTTTTTTTTTTTTTAAAGATTTTATTTATTTATTTGAGAGAGAGAGAGAATGAGAGATAGAATGCACGCGAGGGAAGAGGGTCAGAGGGAGAAGCAGACTCCCTGCTGAGCAGGAAGCCCGATGCGGGACTCGATCCCGGGACTCCAGGATCATGACCTGAGCCGAAGGCAGTCGCTCAACCAACTGAGCCACCCAGGCGCCCGGAAAGGATTTTGTTCTTAAAAGAACCCGTCAATGGTTGGTTTACCCCACTAAACAACATCAGTTGTTCCCAAATGCCAAAAGATGTCTTCAGAAGAAATAGAATTCCTAAGTGGGGCTTCTTTGCTCCCTCTTAGACCCTTGAGAAGGCAGGTTTGCCACTGAGGCAAACATTTGCTTTCTCTTGGGGTGTAAGACTATGGACTTATCTATTCCCTTACTTACAGTTAAGGTCCTTAATTAAGAAGCAAATATAAATCTCTCAACCTGGTGGTCAAAGAGGAGAAGCATTCTTTGAAAAGACATAGTTTAAGGAAGAGAAGACTGAAAGGAAAAAAATGGAATAATGCTGCATCGAACAGATTTTTAGGATCCCTCAAAGGGGACAAAAACCATGTTTTTCAAATAGTATTTTTTTAAGTATCTGTCAAATCTGTCATTCACCTGCTTAGGATTATTTTACATTTCTTCAAAACCTCTGAAGTTCAAAGTAAATAATTGTTACAATAGTTAAAACCAATGTTTACAAGGAGAATGTTCCCCAGGAATTTGACATTTCAATTAAGATTGCCATAGTATTGCCCCTGCCTTTTCAAAGATGATCAAATATATCACATTGGAAAACCGTGTAATCTTGTTTGGAAATCTTCCTCATGCTCTTGCATCCTGTATGAGTTCTGCCAGAGAACTTTAATACAAATCAGAAACTTAATTTAAGTCATTGGTACTAAAAAAGAAACTTCTGGCCCAGTACTTTGAATCTTTTGATTATTAATAACCAAGCGAATTGTGTTTTCAAGTTGGTGAAGTGTTCATTTATTCTGCTTCCAACTGTGATCTCTGCATACACAGGGTGTCCGGGAAGTCTGGAGGCAAAGAAGAATATGCATAATGTTATCATGGACATCTTCGATCTGCAAAAACTAGAATACAATAGAATAGAGTATGATAGAATAAAATAGAATGAAACAGAACAAAGGAAATTGTTAAAGTACATATTAAATAAATAACATTGTCTCTGTTTCCAGACTTTATGGAATTCCTCTGTGAGAACCTGTGGGGGTGTGTGGAGCCAATGAGTAGCTGGATGAAATGGGAAACTCCACTGCAGGAAGAGCTGCTTTTCTGATGCTGCTAATTAAGGCATGTGGAACCCTTCCTTCTGAGTCAGCTTGGAGGTATGTGGAACTCTGTGCTGCTAGCTGCTTACATGATTATTGCATGAAACTTCGGAAGTAAAAGCAGAGTATCTTGCCACTTAACATTTAAGAGGCAAGAGGTGGTGTGTGTGTGTGTGTGTGTGTGTGTGTGTGTGTGTGTGTGTGTATGTGTTTAAATGGTTCCTAATCTTGAAAATGGTCTGTGGCAGCTGGGCTTTTTATCAGGCGATCGTATTTACAGCGTAGTCTCAGATGGCAGGGTGCTATCCCAGGGAGAGGATTTGGACCATTTATGAGCTCACGTTAAGGTTCACAGGCTTATCACAACGTTCTGGGGATTCACTACTATTACACAGCAATAAAAACATCTCTGTGGACTGTCAACTCTTCTTATTTTTAATGTCTTGTTGGTAAAATAAATATTAATTTGTTTTATTTCGAGGGTAATTCAAGCATATTATAGAAAATAATCCAAGAAAAATGGGAGGTAGAAAAAAGGTCATACATATCCCATTATCAAAAAACAACCATTTAAATTTTTTTAATTTAGCATTTTTTAATAAACATTTTGCAATGTACACAAAGGTAGAGAGAATAGTAAAATGACCCCCCCATACCCAACACCCAGTTTTGCAATTTCTAGTTAACATTGCTTCAATTCTCCCGTTTTTAAAATTTGCTTAAGTATTATGAATTCTAACATGTCATTCTCCTCCTATATGTTTCAGGATCTATCTCTAAAAATATATCCATTTTTTTCAAATACCCCACAGTGCCTTTATCACAGCTAGGGAATTAACAGTAAGTTCCCGGTATCACGTAATACCCAGTCCATACTAAAATGTCCCTTGATAAGAAAAGCAATTTAAAAATTTTACATATACCTCTATCTTCCTTTTGCTTACTAATAAAAGGATTTCTAGTTTATTAAACATGTGATTTTGTATCTTGACTTTTCCATTTGCTATTATAACTATTTCCCAAAGGCATATTTTCAAAACTTTAAAATTTCGAAACGGGCCATGTGTGCAAGAGCAGGAGATCTCTTGGAGGATTAACCATTTCTTTATTTGTGCGTTTCCCCATATACATGGAGAGAGTATGTGTGTTTTTCTTCCCCTTTATAGTAAATCCCGTTACCCTGAATATCTTTGTTCACAATACCTTTTCCTTTATTAGGGCTATTTCCTTAGGACCGATTCCAGGAGCGTTCCTGCTGCACCCAAATGTATGAACATTTGTAAGGCCCTTGACTTGTCTCACTGAGTTGTTTACAAAAGGACTGTACCAATTTACACTTCCACTTAAAAAGGATGAGAGAGCCTCTATTAAAATGCTTAAAGGCAGTGCTTTTCCGAACTCTTATAAATCACTGGCTAAAGCTGGCTTGTGTTTGTCATATGGTTACAGCGGATCACAAAATAAATAAATACACATTTTCTATAGCTGTAAAAACATGGCATGCGCAGACTGCCAAACAACCACAGACTAACTTTGATTAAACGAGGAAACCGGTCTACTTGTTGAAAATGTGGTAATGAGATAGTTTCCACCCAGACGGGAAGCCCGGTGCTGGCGGGGGAGGGGCGACTGCTTTTCTTCTGGTCTCTGTCTGCCCACCAGGAAGGTAGAAATGATCAGGTCAGCATGCTCTTCGTTTACTTTACCTTCTTCTTCTTCTTTTCCTTCTTCATTTTTTTTTTTTTTTTTTTTTTTTTTTTAAAGCTGAGTATCTTATTCGTTTCTATACGGCTGAGTTGATGATGCAGAAATACTGTTGAAAACTAGCAGAAACTTCTGGTGGCAGGCGCTTCCTGTCAGGGCAGCCCTGCAGCCCTGGGGACCCGGGGATTAGGGGCAGAGCCATTTTAGCTTGGTCCAAATTCTACTTTGTTTCCTTGGGGACACGTTGTTCTTATTTGTTGACTTCCAATAAAACGGCTTCAGAAAGGGTTCATTTCTGTTCATCGCATTCTTAGTTTCTTGAGAGAATAGATCATGTCAGTTGCAAATCCTTGTAGAAAATTCAATTGTATTGGTTTGGAGACATGTATGTGTATACGTGACAGGTTTGTTTGTTTTTTTTTTTTTTTTGAGGCAGGGAGAAAGAAAAACTATCTCATTACTGCCGTGTTTAGGGGGGAGCATAAAACAAGAAGGAAACTTGATAAGAAAATACTTAGCAAGATGGTCCTTAAAAGCCCAGAATCTGAATCTTTAAGTCTCTCTCTTTTTTTTTTTTGAAAAAGTTCAGGAAAAAGGTTTTATTATCCTTGTTTGCTTCTCACTGTTTTCATCCCACTCACAGACGCTGAAGTAGTTCCTCAAAGCGAATGGGAACAAAATATAATCTCTTAAAATATTTTTAAGAGGACACGCAGGCTTGGTATTTGTAAAAATATGTCAACAAAATGTGCTAACCACTTTTTTTTTTTAAGTTGTCAAAGAAGCCAAAGGGATTAGTTAAGCTGAAGGGCTGTTTTAGAACAAGGGGACACTGGGAAGAATAATGACTCAGGTCCTTTTGGCTGGTGTTTACTGAGTGACCACCGTGTGCCAGGCACCAATTCGAGGTTTGGTTGTGATTAGCTCATGTGACCCTCCAAAGCGCCCGATGCGGTGGGTGGCACTGTTATTCCCATTGTACAGGTGAGGCAGGCAGCTCAAGTCAGGAGGCTGAGGATTCCCAGCAGCTGAGCCATGGAGCCGGGGTTTGGGTCCACGCAGGCTCTAAAGACCGTGTTCGATTCGGTCCGGTTTCTGGGAAAACACGCGCGTTCGTTTTGGGAGCTGCTGAGCCGCAGCCCATCAGCTGAAAGTAACGTGGTGAGGTAGCTGGTTTTGGATGACTACCCCTGAGCACTAGAGCAGCGTCTGATCTTCAGTCTAGACTCAGGATTTCTTGGTCACTCTACACCTCTCAGGAGCGTGACCTTAAATCTCCTCTCCAGCATTTTCCCCAAATCCCAGCATCTTGTGGGAGGGCGAGGTTGGAGAGGGTACACCTAGAGTCAGGAAGACAGGAGCTCATCCCCGCCCCGCCCCCCATCCTTCCCTGTAGCCACTCACCTCTGACTCTCTCCTTCAGGCGCCTCTCCGGGCTCGCTTGACCTCCAGCTTGGAGAAGATGCTCAAGGAACCGCGAAAGGCAGGCATCTCACAGCTTCCGTGAGGAGGATCGCTCCGATCGAGGTATCTTTCTTCAAAGAGTTCCACTTGCTTTGTCCTCGTTGGGCGGTCTTGCTGATGATCGAGAGCTGCTCGGGTTCTGGAGTGGACAGACCTGGGTCCAGCTCTAACGGGCTCTCTCACTTCATATAAACATTCTTGCTCTCTTCTCCAACCCAGAATACATACCCTGGCAGGGCCCTGCAGTGGTTGAGAATGGACCTGATTCTGAGTGCTGGTGAGCTTCTGGGGCCGTGGGCAGTGGTCTTTATGAGACTAGCGTGTCCTGATTGAATGCTTACTATGTGCCAAATTCTCCCCAAAGCATTCTACTAGTGAGGACTGCTTTATTCCTCCAAATACACCTGTTCAGTGAGTACTCTTACCTCCCTCTGTACAAGGAGTATGGAGGCAAGAGAGCTCCAGGAGGTGGCAAAGGCAAGAGCTGGGTAGCCCAGGGTCTTGGTTTGAACCTGGAAACCAGTCTCAAGAGCTCAGCCCTTTACTCACGACCCTTGCTACCACTGGGAGATGCAGCTTTTAATCTGGGCGACAGGGGTAGGGGGTGGGGTACCGACTCTGTCTGGTATCCAGAAAGAGTGCAAGCAATGTACTCGGCCCGTCATAAGTACTTAATCAATGATCACTGTTATTATTTTCTGTTCTCCTGAGGCCAGAGTCAACTACTTAGTACAAAAAAAAGAATGACAGGAGTCAGCATGGGCTTTGGAATTCGTTTGGGCTAGAATTCCACTTCATTCTTGTTGTAGAATCTCAAGTAAGTTAAAGAAGTTAGTAAGTCAGAAAGTGAGTTAACCTCTGATGGCTATGGTGTCCTCTCTGCCAGATGAATTTAAATGTACAGGTTATCAGGACAACGAGATAACACCATGATTCGATAAGTCAGGTGTGGAGTTAAGACTCTGGCATGTAACAGGGGCTCAATAAATTGTTTTCTTTTTCCCTTTTGGTTACTCTGTTTCCTCCTCTTCTTACTGGTACTAGTCTTGTGGTTGTTGTGTTGTTGTGCTGAAAATATGGATACAAATATCTGAGTGATTTCAGCAGGGGAGACCATCTGGGTTATTATTTTAGGGGGACTCTTGGTTTTATCAATTTATCAGTTTGTTATCAAGACTCTTAATACCTCGGTCAGGTCATTATTCCTCTGCTCATACTATTCACCAGCTCTCAGGTTCATTCGGAGTAATATCCAGTCTTTACAATGCCCAAAATGGTGTGTACCTCCTCCATCCTAATTTTCTGACTTGTGTCCTCTTATTACTCCATGCCAGTCACAGCGTTGCACTGGCTTCCTTGCTGTTCCTTGAACCATGGGGCACATGGCTTCAAGGTCTTTGTGTGCCCATCCCTCAGCCGGGAATGCTCTCTCCTTAGAACTACACATGGCTCTCACTGTCACCCCTTCAGATCTTTACCTGGATGTCTCCACCTGGGATTCTCCCGGCCTAGCCTGTTGAACATCACCCCCGGCGACTCCCTCTAATCCCTGGCCCCTTTGCCCCACCCCCCATTTTTTCTCCATGGCACTTAACGTTTAATTTTGTTTTTATTATTATTATTTTTTAGTTTTTGTATTGTTATTAATTTTGTTTTTAAAGATTTTATTTATTCATTTGAGAGAGAGAGAGAGACAAAAAGAGCACAAGCAGGGGGAGAGGCAGAGGGAGAGAGAGAAGCAGATTCCCTGCCGAGCAGGGAGCCCAAAGCAGGGCTCAATCCCAGGACCCTGAGATCATGACCTGAGCTGAAGGCAGATGCTTAACCATCTGAGCCACCCAGGTGCCCCAACATTTAATTAAAAAAAAAAAAAAGATTTTATTTTTAAGTAATCTCTACACCCAGTGTGGGGCTCAAACCTTCAACCCTGAGATCAAGAGTCCCATGCTCCACCTACTGAGCCAGCCAGCCAGGCGCCCCATAGCACTGATCATTTAATACACTACAATATTAAGGGTTAACTCCACAAGGATAGGCATTTGATGTTTTGCTTTCCTGTGGTATTCCGGAGCACCTAGAACAGTGCCTGGTATACAGTAGGTGCTTAATAAATATTTGTTGAGTGAGAGAGTAAATGAATGAGTGAATGGAGGAACCCAGGGAGCATATTTACTCAATTCAATAGAACAACTAACTATTGGGATACTTTCCTGGGTGCGAGCCACTGTGCCGTGACATGGAAGAAACTGGCCTTACCTTTCTTTGAGGAGCCTGCTGGTCATTCCGACAAGCACACACAGCCAAGGCTAGGCATAGCCAGTAAATGTCCTAAAGGAGGCGTTGAACAGAGACAGTGACTGAACAAAGAGCATGGTGGCATTTGAGTGGACCATGGGGGATGGGCAGGATGACTATGGATTGATTTTTGGACATATGTGGCATGTGGGCTTGGGGAGGTTCAAAATGAAGGTGGGACAGGCATTGGGCACAGAGCAAGGAGATGGGTAAGGAGAGAATAGTTCATTAAAAAGCAGGATATGAAAATACTTAAGTATTTTATTCCCCATTTTTTAAAAAATTTCTCAGGGTATTTAATATAGTTTGGAATTCTGTTAATAGGCAGCCTATTTTTAGTTATACAGGTCAAATATGCTTATGTTTTACAGGTTAAAAGATTAAAATATTTATACCAATAAAGGGTCCTGGGTCCTTGCCCATATCTGAGAATTAACCAACTTTTATTCATGTATTTGCATACATATTTCTTATTTATTAAGATACAATTGACCTGTAACATATTAACTTCAGTTGTACAATATAATCATTCAATATTTGTATATATTGTGGAATGAACAGCCTATATCTTTCTTATGGTCTCTGTGTAGTCTATTTATTTATTTATTTATTTAAACATTTTATTTATTTATTTGAGAGAGAAAGAATGAGAGACAGAGAGCATGAGAGGGGGGAGCCCGAGGCGGGACTCGATCCCGGGACTCCAGGATCATGACCTGAGCCGAAGGCAGTCGCTCAACCAACTGAGCCACCCAGGCGCCCCCCTGTGTGTAGTTTAAACATGTGTGTGTATGTATATTACATATACATACATACACATACATTTATATTATGTCCATATACATATATTTCTTTTAGAAAGTATATTATCGTGTATGTGTGTTTAAACAAAAATGGCACACCTTTTGTGGCTTTATTTATTTACTCCACAATGTCTTGGTGATCTGGCTCTGTGAGCACATGACACTACTTCATTCTTTCCAACTGCTGTCTGCATTCTGACATTTCGATATCATAGTTTATGTGGCCATTTTCCTCTTGATGAACATGTAGGTTGTGGCTTATTTTTCACTCTTATAAACAATGCTACAATGAATATCCTTGTGTATGCTTCTTTGAGCCCCTGAGTGCTTATTTCTTTAGGGTGGTTACTATAATTATATGCTTATCTATTTTTTCTTAGGTTTTAATTTGTTTAATGTCTGTTTCTCCTGTGAAAATGTAAACTCCACGAGGGCAGGAATCCAATGTGTTTTGTACCTCACTCTTTAATTACTACCTAGCCAGTGCCTGAGACAAAGGAGTGGTCAATAAATATTTATGGAATGAATCTGGCTGAAAGGTTGGTGGGGGCCAAGGGGTAGTTTTGCATCCCCAGAGAGGGAGCTGTGATTTATTTTGGTAAATGGGAGATTTTTGTACAGGACAGTAGTATTAGGAGGATTATTTGTTGGGTTCAGGAAAATGTCTTTTAGGCTAGGAAGAAGACAGGTACTGGGGCCCGGTTATGAGATCATTACACAGGTCAGGAGGAAACGAGAAACGGGACGGTAGGAATCGAAAGGAGAGGGTGCTTTTGAGAGCTACTGGGTGATAAGATCTGTGAGATTGACTAACTGATTAGCTCGGAGGGGGTGTGTAAAGAAAAGCATGGAAAGTGGAGACCCACTCTAGGACATATTCATGTCACAAATGTTTATTACATCCCAGCTCTGGGCAAAAAGCACTCTTTGCTAATTGCTGTTGGGACGTAAATTTGCAGGACTTCTCTTCCCTACCTTCAAAGGAGATTTGGAGTCCACTGGGGACGATGGAGGACGAGTAAGCAGGTACACCAAGAATGCCAGGGAGTGACTGAGGTGGGAGGGACCTGCCCCAGGGCAACCAAGTGAAATATTGTTGTTCCAGAAGGGGGGTGGGGCGAGGAGAATGCCGGCTGAGGATGTTTCAACCCTGCCCCAGAGACACACAGGGCTGACTGGTAGACATTCAGGAAATAGGATGTCGAGAAGTGTGCATCAGTGTAGCTTTTTAGAAGCGAGGAAATTTAGATTGGTGACAGAGCTGGGCTTTGACATAGGCTTCAAATGGCCCACGGGCCTCAGTGTAGTCTGGAAGGTGGGGAAACAAGACTGTTAGCTGTGTGACGTCAGGCGGGCTACTTAACCATCCTGAGCCTCAGTTGCCTCTTTTTAAAGAAAAGGCAGTAATAAGTAAAGGGGTGAAGATGGGTAAGGTTACGGCTAGTCCCGTGCCAGGCGGGCTTATCAGTGACAACTCTGACTCTCGGATCGTGCCCTCCACACGGGACAGGAAGTAGAGGACCGCAGTGGCCTCCGATTTGCCATGTCTCCTTTGTTTAACCAGGATGCGATCTTGCAGGAGATAATCCCTCGAGGAAGAAACACTTACTAGAAGCTCAGTGGGTCCGTTTCACTTGCATTTCATTGCCATTCCAGTGGCATCCCAGTGTTCCGTGGGATGAAAAATCCAAAGTTGTTGCGCCCCCCCCCCCAAATCCTGCCTGCCACATTATCAGGGATTTTTGTTTTTATTCTAAGAGACATGGGGAGTTGTAGGCAGGACCCTGATGTAATCAGATTTGACTTTTGAAAAGATCAGTGTGGCTTTTGAGAAGATCGATGTGACAGAGATGGGATTGTCTGCATTTCTGCTGGAATGGTAGCTCTGTAAACTTAAGAGTCCCCCTTTCCTTCCAGTTGGGTCCCAGGACTGTGGCAAACAATGTGGGCACACGCCATTGGTTGGATGCATAGTTGGCCTCTGCATTTATTTTTTTTAACTTTTTTTTAAAGATTTTATTTATTTATTCATGAGAGACAGAGGGAGAAAGAGAGAGGGAGAGAGAGAGAGAAGCAGAGGGAGAAGCAGGCTCCCAAGGAGCAGGGAGCCCGATGCAGGACTCGATCCCAGGACCCTGGGATCATGACCTGAGCCGAAGGCAGATGCTTAACCATCTGAGCCACCCAGGCGCCCCTGGCCTCTGCATTTAAAGCAAGACTAAAAATAGCCACTGTGTTACTTGGAGGCTATAATGAGATAATGGGTGTTAAGTCCCTGGCACACAGTCTCTATTTACTCATTTCTCATCCACTCTTTAATGAGCATCTACTATATGCCAGGCATGGCTCAAGGTCCTGGGGACGCACCGGTGTGGTGTGGGGGTGAGGCTGGCCAGGTCTGTGCGGTGAAGGAGGCTTCTGCCTGCTGCCTGGGGGCCTTGGGAGAGCTACTTAATCCGTCCCTGCTCAGGTTCTTCCTCCAACAAATGGAAAGATATAAACCCTACCTCATGGGGTCATTAGGGGGATTAAATGAGCTATAAAGTGAAAAACACACATTGAGAACTCAATAAATGTTAGCGCTTATCAGCTAGCCTCTCGGCATGCTGGCCCTGCGTTGGGCATGGGATCTTTCTGAACTATCTGGTCCACGTGACCCATCCCCAGGCAGAGAAATGCGGGAGGCATTGCTGGGTGTGGGTTTGGACAAGTCCCTGCTCTTCATGGAATGAACAGTCTGATTCAGACCAAAAAAATAAAAGAAAATGACATTTTTAACCAGCTACACAGACAACTCACTGGACCATTTCTCTCATTCAGGAGGGAGAGATGGAAGGAAAAGGAGGGAAGTGAGGACAGAGATTCTGTGTGCTCTTCCCGGAGAGCCTGAACCTCGGGTTTCAGGACCCGTGTAAATGTTGTCGGGGGAGCTGAGGCTAAGTTACCAGGTAGACTCCAAGACAGTCCTACGTAAAAGTGAGCCCTTTGTGGAGTTGCTACTCCATATGCACGGGAAGGGTCATCATAAAAACCACTTGCTGTTGAACAACACAGGGCTCGCCTGTGGTTTGACATGGGCAAACCGACCATCTAATGAGGCAGACCAAGCAGAGGTTGTGATCCCTATTTTACAGATGAGGAAACTGAGTCAAGAGCCCAGTGACTGGCCTCAAGACCCAAATCTCAGTTCCTTTCCCATCAGACCTCTCTGTGGCCGAGCTCAGTGTTTCACTGTTCACTTCTATATGCATTTGTTGTGAGCAAATCTACTGGTCACGGCTGTGGGCGGCCATCCTAGGAGGAGATGGTGTAGGCAGTTGGAAATGCGTTTTAAGAGCTGAGGGGAGAGGTCTGGGTGGAAGATAGATGTTTAGGAGCCCTAAACATCTAGATGGCATTTTGAGCCCCTGGACTGGATGAACTCACCTAGGGAATGACCAGGAAAGAGAAGACAAGGTGCCATCACTGGGCTTTGGGTGCTTCGAATTCTGGAGGTCAGGGAGAGAAGAAAGACCCATGAAGGGGACTGAGAAGGAGCGTCCAGTGAGGATGGGGGTGGGGAGGTGGAAATCAGTAGAACGTGGGGTCCAAAGCAAGGGAAACAGTGTTTTAAGAATGAGGGAGGGGTTAGCTCTACGAAGCGTGACAGATGTGGTGAATAACATGGGGACATGGAACTGGCCATTTGACATGTTGTCACAACCGGAGTCAACACCAGGCCTTGCCACCGTCATTACGGGGCCCTGCCTTATTTCCTGACTCCCCTGTCTTCACTCGCTGGACCCCAGGCACACCGGTCTCCCTACAGTTCTTTCCCCAAGCCAGCCTTTCTCCGGCTCTGAGCCTCTCCTTCTCCCCCCGCCCCCTGCTGTATTAGTATGCTTTGCCACCTAACATCCTGGGTGTCTCTGCTCCTCAGGGAGACCTGATCTACAACCGCGTGCCTCTTCCCCTCTCCAGGGACCCTTATGTTGCAGATATACTATCTGTGTGTTGTCTGTCTTCCTCTAAAGGGGCAAAGACTTCGTTTGTTTTGCTTAAGCAAGCTTGTCTCTTATGCTTCGGACAGTGCCAGGCCTCTCCGCGCCCCCCGGCAAAACTCTGGGTTTACAGCTCTGCAGTGTGTCTCATTTAATTCTCCAGAGTCTTACAGAAAAAAATATTATTTCCGTAAATGATAAGATACTTCTTTTTCTAGTTTTATTGAGATATAGTTGACATATGACACCGTCTAAGCGTTGGGCATACAACATAATGATCTATGTCTATATTGCAAAATGATTATGGGAAGTTTAGTTGACATCCATCACCCCGTAGTTACGACTTTTTTTCCTTGTGATGAGAACTTTTGAGGTCTTCCTCCTCCTCCTCTTCATCATCACCCCATTTTGTGGATGAGAAACCTGAAACCCAGAGAGATTAAATAATATTCTGAGGCTGATGCAGCTTTCAGAACGCGGAACTGGAGTCCTTGAGCCAGGACAGTTGGAAAGAAGACATTACCGCACATTTTCAGAGGGAACCCACCCTCTCTCCCCTCAGAGGCACAGAGTTTAAACCAATTTCAGGAGGAACAGAAGCTGACATCTTGAAAGAATGGGAAGAGGGAGCCACAGGTCTGAAGGCTCTAGGTCAGAGGGAAGGCCTAATGGCTGAAGCTTAGAATCCCAGGGAAGGGCTTGCCAAAACTTGAGGCTGCAGAGTTAGGCAGGGGCCAGATCGACAGAGCTGGGGAGGCAAGCTCTGGAGTTTCTTCTTTTTTTCCCCTGGGGCCATAGGAAGCCATTAAACTGGGCGGTGACAGGATCTGATTTACTCTGTAAAAAGATCTCCTGGACTTCGGGTGGAGCATGTGTTAAGGCAAACCTAGAAAGGAAGAAGCTGGAAGAAAGCTTTACACACTCTATATATTTGGAGGAGAGAGTGAGAGATCATGGTGCTGTGTTAGAGATAGAGGTAAGTGGACAAAGTTGAGATATATTAAGCTAGAAATTGTAGGCCTTGATGGATTAAAGGTGCAGGTGGGGGGATGAAGATGAAATATAGTTTGACTTCTGGGTTTTGGCTTGAGTAAGTGGGCGGATGGTAGATGGATCCATTTATTGAGATGAGAATGGGAGTCAGATTTCAATGAACGTTAGTTACCTTCTCTTTCTGCTACCTCCCTTCTCCCAAAGCTCCCCATCTGGAATATCAGATGAGTGCAAAAAGCTTTCCAGAGGTGCTCCGAAAGTTATGTGACACATGTGGTTTTTAAAGAAAGTTTATATTTGCAACGTGAGTGAAGTCAACCTTGGAAAACCAGCCAGAATATTGGCGGAAGACAAAAGTTGTGCTCGAAGACGGTGGAGGGGAGGATGCCCGTCAAACTTGCCCATGGGACATAGACAGTTAAAAATAAACTACGCTCTTTGCACATTATCAGGGTTGATTAATTTAATCAAGTCGTGATTGTATCTAAACCTCGATTTAAATTGAGCCTTATACTTGGCCCCTCCCTTTTCAGTTTGCTTGTAAAAACCAGCAATCTCCTCTGTTTACAGTACTGTTCTGAGCCAGGTGGACTGGCAAACTCCAAGGGAGAGTCTCGAAGCTCCACACCCGGCCTCCGCTTCGGAAAGGTGACTTCTGCAATTTATTTTTATCATATAGCATGATGATGTTTTACAGAGGGCTTAAAATTTCGAGATGACTCGAGTGGGATCAAGAAACTTAATAGAAAAGAGAGGAGTGTAGCGTTCCCTGGAGTTGTCGGTGATCCCTACTTAATTTAGTGCATTCAGTCGTGTTAAAAGGGCTGTCCCGGTTTCCTTCTCAAATGTCCTTCGTAGTTTCCAAGGGCTGGCAGGTTTGCCCAACTTTCTCATTTTCTTTTCCTGCTGACTCCTCACTGCAGTTTTTCGGGTTTTCCTGCTCTGAACACTGAATTCTTTTTTTTTTTTTAATTTTATTTTATTATGTTACGGAACACTGAATTCTTTTAAGTCAAGTATCTATGTTGGCTCTATTTCAGCTCCAGGGATTTACGTGCAGTTTCCAAATTGTTTTTCTGTAATAGTTCCACAGTTAAATAAATACTTGTGAAATGGGAAGATCATATCGCATTGTTCTTCTAATTAAGGCTAAGTCTCCAAAGATGATGCCAATAAATGCTAAATGTAGCAAATTAGAAGGGTTTTTTGTTTTGTTATTAGATCAGAGAAGGCTGTGGCAGGCAGCATCTGGAGAGAAAACCAGAAGTTAGCAAACGAAGAGGTCTCATATCACAAGGATTAAATCAGAGATAATGGTGCGATTTTTCTAAGCGTACACTGGGAAATGTATCTTAAGGAGGGCCGATCTGTTTGGATAATTGTGAAAAACGAGGTGTAGCTGATGTGTTTGTCGCATTAGTGAAGTGGGGCTTTTTCCGCCCTTTCTCCGAGTAAAATGTGCAGAGCATCAGCTTCCATTTGAAGGGACATTTCGGGTTCTCTTCTTTGTTTGTTGCCAGCGTCTCTGCAGCACCTGACTCCTTTAGAGATAGTCTAGCTGGGGGGGTGATGGCAAAACAGGATTACTTGGGGGTGGAGCTAAGTATATGTGGACTATAATGCTTTGTTTTCAATTTTCATTTCATAGAATAAGGAGTTCTGAGCTTTTCCTACAAAACTACATGTTTCTAGTGTTCTCCTTTACTTTTGGAGTTTGCATTTTTAATTGTTTTAACTGTGCATGCTTCCCAGATCTTAAGTATGAGTCTTCACATTCTAAGGGGAGAGTGTGGGTCTCAGGGATGCCCTTAACAGCAAATTCAGATCACTGTATATCCATTTGAAAACACAGTATGTGTTTGTAACCCAGCACTCAGTCACTGGCAGAATTTTCTGCAACGATTTCCCAGTTTTATTGGCACGTCTCCAGGAATAAGGTTCTTTGTAATTCTTTGCTCAAACATAAGGATCACATATAAAACTCCAAGCAGATAGATCAGTTAATACAATTATCTTTCAATTTTAAAAGCTACAACATAATAAGGTTTTTTTTGGGGGGGGGGGGAGGAGAGAGAAACAGTAACTAACAAACCATAGGATGCTATTATGCTAACAAAGTGGTAGCTTTGTAAGAGCATAGAGAAAAGCACAACCGTTTTTGCCCAGAAAATAATTCGGTAGCAACAAGGTCTGAGAGCCAGAAGCCTCATTGTTCTTAGTGAAACGATTATTTGTCAAAACATTTGATTGTTTCCCTATCCCTACTGAAAAGTTTGGACTTTTCTTTTTGCCCAATTTTGACACTAGAATTTTTAACTATCAGTGCTATTGTGTTTACAGCATTCAAGGTTTCAGAGTTCAAAGGTTATCCATTAACATGTAGAGCGAAGCTACACTTAATGTTGCGACTCAGCCTGGTTCCACTGGCCCATAGCTTGTTTTGTAGCAATGCTCTGAGCCATTTGTTTTGATAAGTTAAATCAAGTTTCTTGTTTATGAAGAGTGTCTTTGGATTGCGTTTTCGGATGTGACTATAAGGGTTTAAAAAGTATTTTAAAGAAAGATATTATCTTCCCTGAGAAAAGGAACCCTAATACTAGAAATAGAAATGATCAACATCAGTGTATTTGAGTGAAAAAAAAAAAAAGAGTTCTGGCCAAAGAATTTACTTCTGGCACTGCTAATTAATTGTAAGTAATTGGTTCACTTCCTTTTTAAAAAAGACTAACCAGACCATATGTGGGGTTAGTAGTTTTATATAAAATGACAACAAAACATCACACTTGGCAAATTCTTCCCCTCTGCTAAGAAGCTCTCAAATTCCATTTTCTATTAACTGCACTGCTCACCAGCAGAGTGTTTTTATATAGCCCCTACCCCTTTTATTAAATATATACTTCAAGTGCCTTTTTTGATAGGTTTTAAGTTTTTCCATTTTGGATACACCCATATTCCATTAAAAAACCCACTTGGCTTTTTTGTTTGTGGTGAGTTGCGTAGCTCTGTTTACATTTGCATTCGTTTGCATTTGGGGGCAGAAAACTTAGTGGTTGTGATTGTTGCTACTATGGTTCCTCCTGGGGCACACCTAAAATGAGGGAACACAGGCCTTCAGAATCAAGCCCCCCCCTTTCTTTTTGTGAACAAGGAAGAGTGGTAAAGGCTCTAAATACGTTGGCTGGGGGGAGGGGGGGGGGGGGAAGGGCAGTTTTGTCCCCCCCCCCCCCGTTTCAGCCTGGTTTTATCCACGTGGATTTCTATCAAAGCCAAGTGGATTCTTGGAACCTAGGCCAAGTTTAGAAATCTCAAGTTATAATAGCGGCGCAATCGAGCCCTTTTAGAAAAACAATTACAGGATAGCTTTATGAAGATGCTAATTAAACCATTTTAATCATGTCATCTCGACCTTGCTCACACTTGACGAAAATCTGAAAAACTGTTCGTGCACTGCCGCCTTCTAACCTACTCAAATGGGTGTAGAAGCTTTTTTGCTGGTCATTCGTGACGACCCGGGAGTTCGGCTACCGGCCCCTCCCTCGCCTGGGCACACCTTGCAAGGGAGGGGGAGGCGGCGAGGCCGAGGCGTGCATCTGCGCCTGCGCGCTGCCCCCGTGGCCCCCTCCCCGCGTACCTGTCACTGGAACCGCCGGAGCGCGCGCGGGCCACGTTTAGCCGGATGGCGGGAGGCGGGGTGTGTGTGTGTGGGGGGGGGCGGGGGAGTGAAAGGCGCGCGCGTGCGCGGGAATCGCAGGCGAGAACGGGAGGGCGCGCGCTCGTCCGCTCGCTCGCGTCCCGGAGGCGGAGTCCGCGGCGGTGGGCGGGGCAGGGGCGCGCCTGCGCGGACCACGTGGCCCGGAGGCGGGGCCTGGGGCGGGGCCGCGCGGCCGGTGAAGGCAGGAGGCGGGGCGTCTCAGAGCGGCGGGGCCGAGGGAGGGCGCAACAGCTGCTCCCTGAGCACTTTCTGACCCAACAGTCCCCCTGCGCCGGACGCGCCGCGCCCCGGCGGCTCTAGGGACCCCCCGCGCCTGCACTGTCCCCGCGCGGACGAGTAGGGGGCGCCCGCGCCTTTGCCCCCCGTGCGCACCCCCGCCCCGCTCACCTTAGCCCCGCGCCCGAGGTGAGCCCGGCCCCCAAATCCCCCGGGCGGGGGTGGGGTGGGGGCGGGGGGCGCTCCCTTTGGGGGAGGGTCTTCAAAGCGCGGGGTCCCGAGGCGCCCTGGGAGATGGCTTCGCCCCGCGCCCAGTGGCCCCCCGTCTCTTTTGGGGGGCCGGTGCGGGCGCGGAAGCCGGGAGGTGTCCGCACAAAAGGCCGAGAGAAACTCCCCGTCGCCTCCCCTCCCTCCTGCCTTCCCCGCCCCCTCCCCTCCTCGCCTGCTCCCTCCTCATTCAAACCTCGGCTCGCTCGTGTGGTGTCAGTTCAGTCCCGGCCGCCGCCGAGCGAGGAAATGGCCGAGGAGCCGGAGCCGCAGGTAAAGGGGGCGCGCCCCCCGCCCGCGCCGGGCCCAGGGGCGCCTCGCCTCGCCCTCCGGAGTCCCCCCGAGCCGCCCTCGAGTCTCCCGTGCTCGTTAGCTCGCCCCCCTCCCCGGATGACCCCCGCCCCGCCCGGCCCCCGCTCCTTCTGTTCCGCTCCTCTAGGGCGCCCCCTCCCCACCCGGCTTCGGAGCGATTCCTGCGGCGAGGAGGTGCCGGGCGAGCCCCCGGTGTGTACAGTGTTTTCCATCACACTCACTCTTGGGGATAGTCAGGATGGTTTGGGGGCGGGGGAGTCCCTCTTCTCCGGCCGGGACCGAGGGGCCGGCCGGAGGGAGCCGGGGGCTGCGTGCGTGCGTGGGTGGGTGGGGGGCTGTTCCGGAAAAGTTGGGTGGCTCCGCCGGGCGGCTCTTCGGCTTTGCCGGTTGGGCCGTGGGGGGCGGGCGGAGGGGAGGGGGCCGGCGCGGGGTCCCCCGCGATGGCCCGGGAGGGGCCGGGGCAACTT
This sequence comes from Callorhinus ursinus, assembly GCF_003265705.2. Taxonomy (NCBI): domain Eukaryota; kingdom Metazoa; phylum Chordata; class Mammalia; order Carnivora; family Otariidae; genus Callorhinus; species Callorhinus ursinus. The sequence continues at coordinate 5,665,965 of NW_027397115.1, forward strand.
GGGAACAGCCAAAACAATGCGTCCTAACAGGCGTCCCCCTCAAACAATGGCCGGGACCGTCCACACGGGCCGGGCGGAGGGCGCGTCTACAGGGGCCGAGGGAGGGGCTTGGCGTCGCCGCGGACCCCGACGCGCACCACCGCAAGCCCCTCGGCGCCCCCAGATGCGTCCCCGGGAGTCCCCGTCTCCTGCCCATCCCTGAGCAGGCGGTGCACGGGCTGCGTTTCCTGGATGTGTGTGATGAGGTTTTTTTTTTTCCCCTTTAATTTTTTGAAACTTTTTCAATAGCTCTTAAACGCTTAAAGAATATCTTTATAACGCTCACTTCTAGTTGGAGTCCCAAAGCCAGCTGGAAGCAGAACTAGTAACTTAAAGGGCAGGAAGGATCGAAATGTTCGCCTATAAGTGTTTCTTTCTTTCTTTTTTTTAAAAGGGAAGTTTCTGCCAGGAGGCGCTGAGTGGCGAAACCGCGCAGTTTCATATGTAGAGCCTTCTTCTCTCTTGCTTTGGCCCCAAAATGCGAGCGGCACGGGATGGGGAGGGGAGAGGAGGGCGCTGCTGGGGGCCCCTGGAGGCCGGATTTGGGGCGGCCTGGGCGGTCCTGCTCCGGTGGGGGCAAGACCTGGCCTGTGCGGTGCGGAGGCCGGTACCTGCGTCCAGGATCGGGACAGACGTTCAGGTCCTGGATTGGAACCCACAGTGTTTGGGATTCAGGGAAGGGCCACCGAGGACGGGAAGCCGTGTTCTTGGGCGGGTGGGGTGGGGGTGGGGTGGGGGGGGGGGGGGGTGGGCAGGCGGGGACTTTTCCTAAAGGTTTAGTTACAGGAACAGGAAAGAGCCGCCAGTGGCCACTTCTGGGACCCCAGTAGCCTGCTTACACTTGGCGTAGTAGAAACTTTATTTTTTTCCTCTTCCCCCCCCCCCCCAAGAAAAGAATAGTCACTTTAGAGTTTAAGGCTCTGGTGTATTCCTCTTTGAAATTCCTTGAGCCTCAATTTATCTTTCTGAATCAGCCTATAGGGCTTGAAGCATTGGCATGAACATTCCTAAACGTGTATTAAATGCAGGGCTGTTGGCAGTGGTCCTTTGGCCAGTTTGGGGTCGTGTAGTATTGACCACTCCATGCTACATACTGGCTGGTTTCCTAGCTTTCTAGATTCTTTGGAACCATTAAGCTGTATGTTTTAAGAAGCCTAGGTCTGATTTAGTTCAGGTTGATTCAATTATGTCTTCATCGCTTTTGAGTTGGTTGAATGAGTTGACATGAGATTAAGCTCAACAAAAGAAAAGGCAGGGTAACGACAGCTGCCGGCCAGGCCTGGCGACTAGGTAGGGGTCTTGGGAGGCCTTGCACCTCCTCTTTTGTATGTGCTAAAGAAGTACATTTAAAAATGTTCTTTTACTGTACTCTCTCCCCTCCCCCACGGATGGATGCCTTTATAGATCTCAAATAAGACTTAAAATGCTAAGTTCTGTAATACTTTGAGAATGAATAATCAGAGTTTCTAAAAAGCCTTCAGTGTCTGCAGTGACAAGTGCAGAGTAATAATCTAATTGCTTTTTGTCTGAAAAATAACAGCAGTCAAACCACTAGTTTGTGCTTGCTTAGTTAATGTGTGCTAAGAACTTTTAAGGTGTGTCCTTAATGGTGGATGACTTTTTCTGAGAAGTCATGTTTATTTTAGATACTGTTTTTGTTCAGTATCCCAAAGACTCTAGTAGTATGTGTGTTTTTAATCCTGGTGTTTTAGTGAAGTCAGACCCCTCCCACCCCAAATTGCTGCCATTTTTTTTATCAGTTATATAAGTATTAAATTCAAAGAGGCAGAGTGACTTATTTAAAAACCCTGTTGTCAGTAGCTACCACACAAATTTACAATTTATTTGGCTTGTTTGTTGGAATAGGGTTAATAATCTGATTGTTTGGAATTTTAATTATTTGGTGTGAAGAGGAAGGCTGCTCCTTTAGACTCCACCTTGGTTTGCATGCTGGAGGAGGAAGTGGGGGAGGATTGTGACTTTTCCAGGTGAAGGACACATACTTTTCTTTAGTGTCCACCTTCATTCAGTCCCTTTATCTTCACAGCACCTTCTAACACTTTGCAGTTTGACCTTTGCTGTTTTTAATAACTTGTAAGATCGAAGTTTAGCAGTTGTCTTGGGTTCATATTATTCCCTTTCACTTCCTAATCAAAAAAAGGAACTAATACAGCACTTCGATAAAATTTGTAGAAAATATTTTCCCCCTTCACCCTGAAGAATCTTTAGATAACAGCTTGACTCCCCCCCCCCCCCCCCTCCCCAGGGGAAGAGGAGGGAGGAGAGTAGGGTTTGACTTTGCCTTTACTTTTAAGGTGGAGGTAGATTTGCATTCTCTTTGTAAGCCTCCATTTTTGGCAGAGGAACTTCTGGGAGGAATAGCAGCCCCTGGTTCCCTTCCAGTGGACCTTTAAAGAGGAAATCAGAAAATAAGACTTAATCATCAAGTCACTTACAAACTGATGAAATCATTAAGGAATATAATGGCCTGGCAACGAAGGAGTCCCTCTCTCCTCATTTCAGATAATCACTTTTCTCTCTTTTAACAACATTTATGTTGAAATGGCCTGTTTTTGCCACAGCAGGGCTGCCTTTTCTCAACCCTGGAGCACTCTTAATTCTGAGACGCTTGATTAGAGCCTCAGGGGTCCCAAAAGCTGTGCTGTTTTCCCACTTTATAAAATTACATGCTTTTCTCACAGTTGTGACAAACATGATATTGGTGGCTAAGAACTTTGGGGTAGTTTTAATGGCTCTTCACTGTCTACTATCTACTACTTGAAAAAAAAAGATACTTTTATCTGACTCTTTGAGGACTGTAATTTGGACCTTTTTTATGTTTCACGTGAAGCTTTGTTTCCATTTGCTCAGAGACAAGTTCAGTTGAGAATGTTCCATCTCAACATATGCCAAGTATGTCCTGTATGTTAGGGTTTTTGAGGTTGCTGGGGATGACTTATTTTAAATGGTTCATTGCTAATTTCCTATTTGAGTTGAACCCCGTAGCAGTATGTTTAGTAAATGAATTGGAAAGTTGAAGCCAAAGTTCTGAACAATAGCTATATATTTTCAAGCTTCAGAATTGTACAGTAGGAACGAGAAATCTGAGACTGTTGTATAAGCTGAGGAGTATTCCACTAGAATAAAATCAGTGTAATGAGATTTTAATTGAAACGACTACATTTGGAATATACAGAACTGTTTTCAAGTTACTGAGGTGTTACGAATAAAAACCTGGAAGGTGTTTACAGAACAGCTACTGAGCAGAAATTAAAGAAATCCCAATCACATTAAATGCTCTAAATAGTGAAAGGTTTAGTTACAGCATGTAAACTAAACTTGAGGCTGTGGAGGAGCCTCGATTTGTACATCCCATCTCCAGATTGGGGGGGAGGGGTGCTAACCAGTTTAAATGCACGTGGAAGAAAGAAGGAATTACACACAAAGACAGCAGGAAATTTCTGAAATTCGGGAGAGGGAAGCTTGATCATTATAACTGAACGGCCTTCTCTTGGGGGGCGGTGGAAAAACTTCTCAAGTGTTGGCTTTTAGGAAAAAGGTGATTGGGATTATTTTTCTCCAACCAAGAATAGAGTTAGGCAAATTTATAGTGGCCTGTGGGGCACAGGATTTTGAATTGAGACCACGAGGGCAGATAGAAATCTGGTTTTGAGGAAGTGGGACAGGGACCATCCTTTCCCAAAATCTGCTGTTCATGATGAGCAAGCTCAATTCTTGTATAAAGCTATCTTCCAAATAAATAGTGGGGCGGCCACTGGCAGCCTGCTGCACCACAAACTGCCCTTTTATGCTTAACATTGGAATGCTCATTAACGACTTTACATTTGAACATTTGTTGACTGACTGTTCTTAACGTCCCCATTACTTCCTGCCCAGGGTAGCTACATAACTGAGTTACTGGAAATTAGGGGCCAGTTTGGTAATTTTATGATAAAGTTGAGAAATAAAATTACTAAACCTGAAGAGACAGCTGGGTAAGTTAAATTGAGAGAATTAGTTTAAATTCCTCAGCTTTTGTTCTTTAAGCTTTACCTATGTTGTTTTTGACCTCCACATTCCTTCACTTCGTACTGAGGAGCCACAACCCTGGAGTCAGATGCCAGTTTTGTAATGGCTTCGTTAGGGTTTTGTGTTTTGTTGTTCATTAGTTTCTAGCGTGTCAGGAAACCTCTTGGATTTAAAATGCAGTTCTGTGGACTGGAGATTGAGAGTCTAGATCTCTTTTGTTCTTATATCACCATTAGGAGAACTACATGTTTTTATTTTTCCTACCTGTGTCAAATCAGGATAACCTCAAAACAGGTCAGTTAGACCAGAAGAAGTGTTTTGGGGTTTTTAAAAGCTGCGGATAAGCTTTGTTTTCAGTTGAGTCTGTAAGTCTCCTCAACAGCGATTATATGGATGAATTGAAAGAGTTTTTTCCCTTAATTTTGAAAGCAAACAGGTGACTTAAAAGAGCCAGACATACAACTTGAATATTTACTCAACAGAGATAGGGAGGGGAATATTTAAATGTTGCTAAAGAAAGAGCTCATGCCCTAAAAGGCAGTGCCCATGTTTATATTTAATCTGGTTAGTTAAATGGGGTATAATTAAGAACACTCACCATTGGGCTGTGTGGAAAAAGAGTTGTAGGTGTGTTAGGGTAGTGGTGTAGTAGGATGGTTATAGTTATCTAGATACACAGTTATCTGTGTGTGTGTGTGCACGCGCACGCATACACAGGGTGTTTTCCTTGTGGAGAGCAAAAGAATACAGGGAAAGAGAAGAGTTTACTGTTTTAGTTTGTTGAAATTCCTCTTTTTGGTGCAGTTAGTCCTGTCTGAAATCTTTTTAGAGTATTAAAGGTAGTACTGGTTAAGTAGCAGTAACCTCACAGATAGCCATGCTTAATCTTGCTTAATGAAAATTCTTTTTTTTATTCATTCCCCTTAGAGTTCTCTTTTTCCGGTCAGGATGGAATTTTTTAAAAGCCAGTTTACAGACCACAGTATCTGTTAATATTGATAATACCGAAACTAAAACTAATATGTGGTGCTTCAAGTTCACATTAAGATCCTTTAACTGACCTTAATTGATTTGGCATGAATCAGGCAGAGTTTTTAATCATGACACTCAGATATACTAATATGATTACTTTTTTTTTTTTTTTTACAGTACTTTGGTCTCTAATCGTATTTAGGACTGAGCTCTAAGTTTCAAGAAAATGAGACTGTGCTATAGGGTCTCTCCCCAAGCTTTGCCTTTCAATAATCATTTGCTTTTGGATAGTTTAGATTGTGATGTTGAATGTTAACATCTGAATATTTTAATCTTTTTCTTTCACTTAACTTTTCAACATCTTTCCACAGCTATATTAGGAAAGTTGGGTTGACCATTTAGCTCATGGGTGTGACCTTGGTGATTTCCTTGAAATAGGGTTGGAGGATTTAAAGTTACAGGTTTGGATTGCACTGTGGCTTTCTATGTGCAGTTCTCTTCACTTGTTGGATTAAGACAAAAAAAAAAAAAAAAAACCCAAACCGGTATGTGTGACCTACAGAAGGAACATTTATAGAAAAACTGTAAGTTTCCTGACCAGATCTTGGAGATAATTTTGCTGTTTAAAGGGTACAAATGAATTGGCCAGGGACCAGCAGTTTGTGTGGGTTAAATATTTTAATTATTTATTTATTTGGACGCTTAAGTGATTCGGAGGGAAAAAGATTTGTAGGAATACAGCAAATGACTTGGTCATAAATGGAATTTTTATGTGTTTTTGACAGTTTTTGAGGACTTTGAATTCCTTTTACTCCATGATAGGGTAATAAATATTCTGTATCAAAACATGTGAGCTAACCTGTCCAGCTGAAGTAGAGACTGTGCTGTCTCTAAAGGTTAACAAACAGCGTGAGTACATTTAGATGTAAAGAACTGTTCCCAAGTGACAGCAGTTGTCCGCAAGGTGGCATTTACTTCTAATTTGTTGTGCTTAAACATAAATTATTGTGTTTTTCATTAAGGATTGTATAATGTGTAATAGTTGATAATTTCAAAATCTAGTAGCAGAAGCCTTACTCACAAACGAGTATCTCCTTTTTTTTTTTTTTTTAAAGATTTTATTTATGTATTAGCACGAGAGGGAAGAGGGTCAGAGGGAGAAGCAGACTCCCTGCTGAGCAGGAAGCCGGATGTGGGACTCGATCCCGGGGCTCCAGGATCATGACCTGAGCTGAAGGCAGGCGCTTAACCAACTGAGCCACCCAGGCGCCCTCCAACAAGTATCTGCTTTAAAACAACAACAGTAACAGGAGACATGACCTAAAGAACATTAGACTTCTCTTTCAGGCCGTGATGGCAATATGGTTCCTACTTTCTTTTCAAAGATCATCTTGTAAATTTTTTTTTTTTTAAGTCTCCATTTAAGTGATCACGATACCAAGTCAGCCCTAGTATTCTTCCAGAATATGAGGTTACACTGGATATTGCCTCAGGTGCCTTGAGTAAAGGTTTAGGAGCATTTTTTTTAAATATTGAAAAACATTTTTGCCACCTGCCTTTCAGGAGGGTGTTCCGAAGGCTCACTTTTCTGCAAACTAAAAGCATTTAGATTGTAGGGGTTGGATTATGATCTCCCCCTCCTTCCTCCTCCAGGTCTTCGTGAAGACAGACAACTTCCTCTGCTCAGTGTCTTGTGCTGCTGCTGGCTTCTGCGTGCTCCCCCTGGAGACGCCGAAGGTTCGGGGAAGGCTGGGTGGGTGCTCGCCTCCCTCGCCTGCAGTGGTTGCTATTAACACTAATTAGATTAGAATGTCTATTTTTTTTTTTTTTGGTAAGTTTTGTTAGTATTAAAGTCTTTGTTATTGCAATCACTCTAAAAGATTTTAGATTTTGTTAGCAGATTGGTTTTAAGTGATGTAGATAATTGGTTTATAGGTTAAGGAAGTGTTTAGTCTGCATTCAGTTTCTAAGTCAGGGGTTGAAGGGGTTTGCTATCCGAGATTCCCAGCTTATCCATTTCTGTTCTGGTGGGTCTGTAAGGGGAGTAGTTTTAAATCCAAATGATAACAGTTTTGCTTGTGCTCAACTTCGTGGAGTGATTAAATATGATTCATTATTTTTTATTACACCCTTGAAACTGTGGAGAATGGTATAGCAGATGGCAGCCATAGGGAGCCGTGTAGAAGGTCTGATGAACCTTCGAGTTAATTTTAATATCAGATGAGTTATGGTTGGTGACTGTGGCCAGAGATGTGCAATATTGACTCTGTACCTGTGCTGACAATGTAGTGTTTGTTCATTTAGCCACTAGGTGTTTATTGAGGGCCTGCCCCTGTGCCAGAGACCCCTTCTAGACGGGAGGGGATAGCAGCGAACAAGGGTCTCTCCTCCTAGGATCTTACTTCAAAGGAATGGCCCAGGGTTTTCCTATCTTGAGTGAGTAGTAAGGATGGCTATGACCCAACGTAGTCTAGTGCTCAGGACAGCTGGGCACAGTTAATGACTATATCAGGATCTGTGCCAGAAGCTTCCGTTGAGGGAGAAGTGCTTCAGTTTTGCCTGGGAGGGTCTTCTTCCCCATCTGACCATACGAGGAGACTCGCTGGCCCAGGACCTCCTTCCCCTCGTCTCCAGGCCTCCATCCTTCAGCAAAACTGAAGCTCTTCTATGTTTGTTTGTTTGTTTTTTTTTTTGCACTGTACCTCCTTTACTAATCCTTCAGGTCTTATGTTAGAAGCTGATGATGACTTCCCTTGACCCACATATTTGAACATTTCAGAGATAAAAATTGAAACAACTATTTCTCAAAGTCAGGCATTTCCATTTATATGTCATCACCCTGGGTGGGAAATAAATAACAGGGATGTACCCACATCATGTTTCTTATTCAGAGACTGAGTTTATGATTGGTGTCTTTTTGGGAAAGATTATCTGTAGAAAACTGGAGTTCCCCCAAATTTAAAATATCATAGAGTAGTAAAATTTCTTTAAAAAAAGAAAAAAAAGCAGAAGATAATGTTGATGTCTGACATGGAGGACTAACTTTGATTTTGGCAAATTAGGGCATTAAAAAAAAAAAAAACTTTACTGCTCCCTAATGCCACTCTTTCATTTTTTAAGCTGTTTTGCAACCAAAAAATAGAAAGGGCCTCAAATAGAGGACAGCCTTTATTCAAATTGAAATTTATCTCTGTACTTGGTGGAGAACTCATTGAGCTGTTTCTGTTTTTCATATAGCTGTCAGCCGGTGAAAATGTGCTGGTCAACTTTGTGGTGTTTTCAAATACCATTTAATATCTTGATTTAAGATAGCATTAAAAATTCTTTTGAATAAGTCTATCCATAAATGTAGACCTACCCCCCAGAACCACAGAAATTTGGAACTCTTGAGGATGATCCTGTCATTTAGCCATCTCTATCAAGTAGATGAAGATGGGGTATGTGGTGGTGACAGCTTGAAGGTTGTGACTTAGCCAGAACTAGAACTCAGGTCACTGGGGTGTTCTGTTATTTCCCACCAAGCTGGTAGCCAGCTCCAGTGGTTTATCCTCCATTGTGATGACAACAAAAGACTCAGAAATTAAGATAAAGCACTTTAGTACGTTCTTTCTTTACCCTAATCTTTGATCTGCAGTCTTATTTAGAAAAGCTTGATGTTAAAGATCTGGTTTATTCAAAACTAAAGATAGCAAGGGGCATGAGAATTTTCTTTTATTATGAGTGTAAAGAAGGGGAAGAAATGTTTCCTTGTCTTCTCTGAGCCTAGAGGCCCTTGCTCTTTGAGGAAGTGGAGAGAAGAAAGTAAAGCTGAAGGTGGTGGGAGTAGTTTGCAAGTCTTTCTGTTTTGTTGGGGAGAATGAACAGACCTCAGTTAAAGTAGTTGAGACTATTGAAAACCAATTCTGTGCTTGCCAGAAAGGTGGGGAGTATTGGGTTTTTGGAGCTTAATTCTCCTTCAAGAGTGAAAATTAGCTTCCGAATCTGAGCCTGCAGAGCTAAATAAAGTAATAGTCCATTTTTCACCTGGCCAATGCATAATGTGAAAGGTGGGTTAAAAATGGGAGGACCCATTTTCTGATTGAAGACTGAGCCTTGTTGAACGGGTTGTGTGGAGGATTTTAAAGTGTATATTCACAAAGTAGCTTTGTGTATATGTATTTCCTTATTTATTGTGCAGACAAGGAAGCCCAACCCTGAGGCTTGTTGAAGCAGAAAGTTGTTACAAGCAAACTGGGATTTGGGCAGTGGGTTGAGGGTTAAAATATCCGTGAGCCAAAATGATGAAGGTTTCTCTTGGCCAAGATGAGCATCATTCTGAAGTGTTCTGTAGTTTTTGAATGTGGATTTTATGAAAGGTTCCTGTTTTTTGTGTGTGTATGTTATTGGCCAATGCATGTGTAAAGCTTTGAGGGTGCATTTAGGCATTTGTGTTTCTCGACTGTATATAAGACAGTTTGAAGTTCTGGCTTTTAAATTTTTACTTCAAGTGCTGTAATTGTCATTTTTTACAGTTGGTATAGTCTCTAGATTTGTAGAAGCTGTTTATAAGGATACACATGTGCATTGTAGTGTTGGCATTTAAAATATATTCCGTTGAATTGAACAGTTTCTGCCCTGAATCTTTACATTTTAGATTTAAATCATTAAAGGACCACGTGTTACGTTTCTTAACTGGATGAAAATCTAGTGATTTGATAAGTGTACTGATTGGATAAAATGCTAATGATTTAATTAACGAGCATGTTGAACAGGATGCCCTGTGCTAGTTAAGGGAGAAGCAGATGAGCTAGGCTACAGGCAGACCAGCTGTGAATCGTCCACGCCAGGCTTCTCCCTGGCTGCAGCTAACCATTTCTATATTTTGTTTTGTTTTTTTTCCCCTCTCTAGGTTTTGGAAATCCCTTGTCTCCAGGTTGCTGGGATTGACTTCTTGCTCAATTGAATCACTCACTCACTCAATGGAGACAAAGAGAATTAATGCTTTGTGCTGACTCATATTTGAATCAAAGCATTGGGGAGTCTGTCTGCCTTGTTTGTGGAAAGAACCAGTGAGAAGCTCTGTCACCGAGCTTCCTTCGACTTCAGAAGATAAGAAGCTCCAGGAATATATACTTTTCTTTTGAACTTTTATAACAAATATTTGTTCTAGTTTTAAGTGCAGGGCTGCTGGGGGTGTGAGTGACAAGTCTTACAAGTGGCCTTATCCCAATTCCAGAAATTCCTCCACCGGATTCTTATTTTATATACAATCCCAAAGTGCCAGGAAACATGCCAACTCAATCCCTGTTGGTGTATATGGATGGACCAGAAGTTATTGGCAATCCCCTTGGCACCCAGATGGAGCTAGATGATGCCGTGTCAATAAAAGGGACCACCGCTGTTCCTTTCAGAGCAACACAAGAGAAAAACATCATCCAAATAGAAGGATATATGCCCTTGGACTGCATGTTTTGCAATCAGACCTTCACACATTCAGAAGATCTTAATAAACATGTCCTAATGCAACATCGGCCTATTCTCTGTGAACCAGCAGTTTTGCGTGTTGAAGCGGAGTATCTTAGTCCTCTTGATAAAAGTCAAGTGAGAACAGAGCCTCCAAAGGACAAGAATTGCAAGGAAAATGAAGAATTTAGCTGTGAAGTATGTGGGCAGACATTCAGAGTGGCTTTCGACGTCGAGATCCACATGAAGAAACATAAGGACTCTTTCACCTATGGGTGTAACGTGTGCGGAAGAAGATTCAAGGAGCCCTGGTTTCTTAAAAATCACATGCGGACGCACACTGGCAAATCCGGGGCCAAGAGCAAACTGCAGCAAGGCTCGGAGAGCCCGGCAACAATCAACGAGGTGGTACAGGAGCATGCCGCTGAGAGCATCTCCTCTCCTTACAAAATCTGCATGGTTTGTGGCTTCCTCTTTCCTAATAAGGAAAGTCTCATCGATCACAGGAAGATGCACACCAAAGAATCTGCTTCCGGTGCCAGTAGTACACAAACAGACTCTCAGCAGGGGGGAATGCCATCTCCGGGGGAAGAGTTCTTGCAGTTTTTAAACTTGAGACCCACCTCTCACCCCGAAACCGGCAAGAAGCCCACAAAATGGATACCTCAGCTCGATCCATTCACCACCTACCAGGCTTGGCAGCTGGCTACCAAAGGAAAAGTCGCCGTGTGCCGAGAAGTGAAGGAACAGCCGGGCCAAGAAGGAAGTACCGACAATGATGATTCGTGTTCTGAAAAAGAGGAGCTTGTCGAAATTTGGAACGCTGGTAAGAGCCATTCCGAAGGTTCTGGAAAGTCCAAGACAAGTAAAAGCAGTTGTGCAGGCCTCGCACAAGATAAAGAGAAGCCCAGACCCTCCAGTGGTGAAGTGCCTTCCGTGGAAGCGGACCCAAAGTTGTCCAGCAACAAAGAGAAGCCGACGCATTGCTCGGAATGCGGCAAAGCCTTCCGCACCTACCACCAGCTGGTTCTGCACTCGCGAGTGCACAAGAAGGACCGGAGGGCCGATGCCGAGTCGCCAACCATGTCAGTTGACGGAAGGCAGCCTAGGACGTGTTCTCCAGACCTCACCGCCACCCTGGATGAGAATGGAGCCGTAGATCGCGAAGCTGGTTCTGAGGATGGATCTGAGGACGGACTTGCGGAAGGGCTCCAGTTGGGTAAGCCTCTCCTCCATGTGCGCTGTCCTTACTCCGTCCCCATCCCAGAAATGAGGGTTGGCGAGCTGGGGCAGAGGCCAGGCTCTTGTGGTGCCAACCTGTCGTAAGTCACTTCACCTCTCAGGGCCTTGGTTCTTCTCAAGGCTTTTTCCAGTTCTGAAAATTCTGTTGTTTTATCTTTTGCTCAGGGAGGACACACATCATCTTCACTTGCGCATCAGTCTGAGGCGGTGGTTCTGACCTGGGGCATTTTTGCCCCCTGTGGAATCTGGTAGTGTCTAGAGATATTTTGGGGTGTCAACAGCCGTGTTGGTGTGTGGCTGGCACCCAGTGCAGGGAGGCCAGGGATGCTGCTGAACATCCCACTTGCCGTGTGCAGGGCGGCCCCGCAGCTGGTGATTATGTGGCCCAGGGTCAGTGGTGTCAGGGTTGAGAGACCCTGGGCTTTGCTTCAGGGGTTCTGGCATACCTGAGCTTCTCTCTAAAAACAGGTTGTCCTTACATGCAACCGACTTCCCTGTCCTCCGAGACCCAGCTCTCATGCGCTTACTCTGGCTGGTGTTCTAGTCACAAAAGGTACTGGGAATGATTGTGGGCCAGAGCAAGGGTATCTTTAGAGAAACTGTTTGGTGCTACCTGGTACCCAGTCCTCTCTGGTGGGCGAGTATTCATTAACAGCTCAGAGACTAAGACCATTTCTGTGTAAAATAAAGGGAATGTGAACACACCAAAGATGGTTTAATGGAATCTCAAATGCTCAGATTTTTCTTGAACTAAGGGCTTCTTAGAGGAAACGGGGGGTCATCGCTGAAGGCTTAGGGACCTCTTATTTCTTGAAGCCCAATGGGCATTATCCAAGACAGGATCCCACCTGTGGTTCAGGTCTTGCCCATCTGTACTTAAACCAGAGCTGCTGCTTCTGTCTTTAATAATGTTTTGTTTGAGTAAGGGATTCTGCTGCTTGAAATTCGACAGTTAAAAGAACCCCTGGCATCTTCAACAACTGAATGGTGGGAACATGAATTAGTCTTAGAGGGACGTTATCATTCACAAAAGTAGTCTTTGGTTTAAGCAGATGCTGCTACCTTCTTTGACTGTAACTTGATGGTATGTGGCTGGCTTGTGAGAACTCGTGTGAGACCCAAGATGAGTTTGACCGGATGAAACACTGGATGCTTCACGCTCCAAACCAGTGTCAGGTTCTTTTTGCCATCACAAGATGGATTGAGAACAGTAGTGTTTATACTGAGGATTTAGGATGTTTTGAGTTTCAGGGGACACAGGAAACCTAGCACTTAGGATACCACAGTCTTCAGAAATCTAGAAAACACCATTATGGTGTCTTCATGACATCATAAAAAAGGCCTTGAACACAGAGACCTGTCTTCAGAGTGGTTCCTAGTAGTGTCATTCCTCTTCAGGGGCATGTAGTAATGGGGAGATGGTTGGGTCCTCGAGCTGCCCCGTTGCCCTGAAAGAAATGAGGTCGCTGGTCGCTTTCTGCCAGTAGGTGGTGTGGGCGAAAGAACCTGGTGGAAATCTTGGTTGTCAGGCGGATAGAATGCCTGGTGGTAGCTGGGAGCGCCATGACTTGCCTTTAGTCTGGTTCTGCCACTGCATTATTCTGTGGCTGATTACATGTTGCTTAACCTTTCTTCGCCCTGATTTCTCTGTTTGCAAAATTGGTTCATCGACCCTTGTCTTCCACCTCCCAAGGATAATTTCAACAGCCTCTTGATAAAAAGTTGGCAGTCCTTTCAGAAACTATAAATCAGAGGTGATGCCAAAGGAGCAGGAACCAGGTATATGTGGACATTTCACGTCCTTTGTGTTAAAACAGACCCATTTCATAACTTTTTGGATATGATGCAACACACCATAAATCCTGACACATACTTGGGAGTAGGAAATTGCAGTAAGGTCCAAACTCAGCTCATTGGGTATGACTGTAAGACAAAGCTGGGCCTTCTGTATTTAGAGAATTGATTTTCCTAAGTTTATATTATGATGTGGTGGTCTAGATTTATCTTCCTGTTATTTACTATTGACCTGGCTTTCTTGAGATTGACTTTTCGAAAGGCAAAGTAAATGTTTTGTTTTTGGGTTTGTTCAACTTTATAGTATGTTTAATAGTGGTTTTTCATGTGATTGTGTTTTTAAGTCTTCACGGCCAGTGGTGGCCTCTGCTGTTTTACGGCAGAGGTGCTCAGTGGTGCATACCTTTTCCCCAGGGGGTTGGGGGCCGGGGTCATGCGGTCCCCTCCTCTTGTCCTGGAGGCCGCCTGCGGCGGGGCCCGTAAGCTGCTTTTTAAAATCGTAAACTAGATCTATGTAATCTAAAATACAAAATTGGGAAGAAGCGGGGAAAAGAGGCCTTTTTAGTTGGAGTTAACAGTTTTCAAGGCAAAAGAGCCAGTTTAGTTGGGCTCAGTTTTAAGAGGTGACCCCACCTCCTTGACCTCACTGCAGTGTAGGGAGTACAGTCTTCAGTAAGAGGAGGTTTATCCAGAACTTTAGCGCTCATTTTTACGGGTGTTAAATTTTTTTTTTTTTTTTTTGGCAGGCAGCAGGGAGCGGGTATCTTAACTGTAGCAATGTACTCGTCTTTTGGAGAGCTGGTGTTTAGGTATAATCATCCTTTAATTAATGTCCGCAGTGGGCCTTTACTCTGTTGCAGCCCAGATACACTGTCCTGGTCGTTGCAGAGATTGAAGTATATGGTTTAGCCCATTGTCATTTGGGGACAGATTGATGTCAGCTGTATTTTTGGCCACGTGAGCGCTTGTGAATGATACAATTTGCTTTCCAGAATGTGCTGAATTTTGACAAACTATTTCTTAGGTGTTTGACCCAATGCTGAAACCTTTTATTTTCTTTAAAGATTAAGTGGTGCTTGCTACCCTCTAGTGGTAGCTGGCCCAATTTTAAGATACACTTCTTTTCCCTGGTGGTTGGGGAAGCTGGCAATTTCTATTGGCTCAGTTTTCTAAATCAGTTATTCTGAAGAAGCTGGTTATTCTAGCCCGTGTCTGTAGGTCCAGCTTCAGTCTGCCAGATCCTGCTTGTTGCAGACATGTTGGGAGAACAGAAAGTTGCCCATGCATGTCAGTCTGTTAAATGATCTTTCCTGTGATTGAGGCAAAGGAAGAACTGAATCCGGGACACCAAATTCTGCTGTACTCAGAAAACAAAAACAAAACCAAGAAACAGCACGCATGTTATAAAAAGCTTCCAAAACTTCAGACAGTCTCAAAATAGCATTTGGTGTGTTCCTGTCCTTTCTGGTGTACCCCAACACTTAATATAAAAATTATTTTATGCTTTCCAAAAAAAAAAAAAAAAAACAAAACCGTTTCCATCAAGAATTCTTAGCTTGTCTTAACTCGTGTACCTGAGCTGTCTTCTTACAGAAATATTTTTTGTTTCTGCTTAAGATAAAAATGATGATGGAGGAAAAATAAAGCATCTTACGTCCTCGAGAGAATGTAGTTATTGTGGGAAGTTTTTCCGTTCAAATTATTACCTCAATATTCATCTCAGAACGCATACAGGTAAGGAACTTCCTAGATTTTTAAAATTCTTGTTAGCTCAAAGAATTACAATGTAGCTTTGTGTCTTGACTTCTTTTATATTGTTGTTCAAATATTCTGTTAGGCCCTTGTAGTAGTTGAAGAGTAAGTGTGTGGTGTGTTGATGGAGCATTTTAGGTCTGTTAGTGTTCTTGTAACTTGAACTGTTCCTGTTTCAAAGTTTGTTTCTTGTTTAGTTTCTGACTACTGTTGCATCTTACTATGTTTTTTCATGCCACAGCTTTTTTTTGTATTAACTGTTATGATTTAGAAGGCAACAAGAATATATTTAGTATTTTCTTTAGATTGTAGAAGTGGCTGTGACCTAATAATGGTTTAGGAGGCTGGGTGGACTTGAACTGCCTCTCTCCTACTCAACTAGCTGTGCGTGCAACCTTGGGCAACTCATTATACCTTTCTGTGCCCCACTGTTCCTGTAAAAGCAGGATAATGATACTCTTCTGTTCCATAGAGCTATTATGAAGGTTAAATAAGTTTAAAATGTGCTATTTTTTTTTAAAGACATGTGTTCACATTTTCAAATATTCAGTATAGTAAGGGTGATAAAGCGAGCAACTTGTGAAAAATCCTGGATATGCAGATTCGTAGAGAGAAAAGGGAAAAGGAAAGACCCTGTATTTTCTCCTGGCAGATAATTTTAGCTTCCAAAGATCTATTTAGATGTTTTTCATGAACTTGTGTGATACAGTGACATTTCTCATTTTAGGTGAAAAACCATACAAATGTGAATTCTGTGACTATGCTGCAGCACAGAAGACATCTCTGCGGTATCACCTGGAGAGGCATCACAAGGACAAGCAGATCGATATTGCCGCCGAAGTCAAGACGGATGGGAAAAACCAGGAGACCGAAGATGCACTACTAGCCGCCGACGGTGCGCAAACCAAAAATTTGAAAAGATGTTTTGATGGTGCCAAAGATGTTAAAGGCAGCCCACCTTCAAAGCCACTTAAGGGGATGGCCTCTACCTTTCAGAATGTTCTGGGCAGCACTGTCCAATCACCAGTACACAGAGATACTCAGGATTTCAATAAAAATGCAACTGATGCCAGTACTGATAAAATGGGCAAAGCTCCTGCCCCCGCAGGTTTGGACGTGTTCCCGAAGAGAGCGCCAGGTGACCCTCAGCCCCCCGAGCCCGCACGTAGGCCAGAGGCGGGGGTCCCTGCGCGCGCGGACAGCAGTGCGGCCCACGGTGCTGACGGCGGCCCCAGGGAGGAGCAGGTGGGCACGGCGGCCGACGGCAAGCACAGGGCCAGCGGGGACTGTCAGGAGAAACCGCTGAACCTGTCCCTCGGGGCGCTTCACGGCTGCCCCGCCATTTCTCTGAGCAAGAGTTTAATCCCAGGGATCACCTGCCCATTTTGTACCTTCAAGACCTTTTATCCGGAGGTTTTGATGATGCACCAGAGACTGGAGCATAAATACAACCCCGACATCCACAAAAACTGCAGAAGCAAGTCGGTGCTGCGCAGCCGGCGCACCGGCTGCCCGCCCGCGCTGCTGGGGAAGGACGTGCCCCCGCTGGCCCACTTCCCCAAGCCCCGGGCCAGGCCCGCGCCGCCCGCCAAGGCCGCGCCCGCCGACCGCGACCGCGGGAAGCCGGGCCCCGCCGCGCCCGCCAGGCCCCCGCCGTCCCCGGGGCTCGACCCCAGCACTTTAGCGCCCAGCAACCTGAAGGCGCCGCGGGCGCCGCACCAGCACCAGCAGCCGCCGCCGCAGCTCGGGGGGGCTCAGGGGGCCGCCCGGCCAACGCAGGCCGAGCCCGCCAACCCGGAGAGGGGCCGGAGGCCCGAGGCCAAGCCCCGGGGGCCCGCCGCCGCCCCCGCCCCGCCCGGTGCCGCCAACGGCTGTGCGGAGCGCCCCTGGGCGCCGCGGGGCCGCGACCCCCCGAGCGGCCGCCCCGCAGAGCCCGGAGAGCCGCTGCCCAAGCGGCCGCGGCCCGACGCCGAGCCGCCGGCGCCCGCCTTCCGCCGGGCCTTCGAGCTGCCCAAGTACCACGTGGTGCGCGGCCTGCAGTCGCTGCTGCCGGCCGAGTGCGTGTGCCCGCCGCCCGCCGCGCTGCCGCCCAAGCCCCGCGCCGCGCCCGCGCCGCTCTTCGCCTGCGGGCCCGCCGCCGACGGTGAGGCCTGGGGGAGGGGTGGACAGACCCCGGGCCTGGGGGGCGGCGGGCGGCGGATCCTGGGGGCTGGCTTTCCGGTGTCCCCTGAGCCCTGTGCCTCCCTCACTGTCCAAGGCCGGCGTCCCGTGCACGTCCAGTCCGGGGTTGGTGCTGGGGCTGGGTCCCCGCTCCCCACGGCGCAGTCCTTCGGAGCCGGACCTCGGCTTCTGTCCCTTTGCCGTGTACGCGGCTGGCAGAGTTCCCGCTAGCGGGTGGCACCTCACAGTGAACACCCACCCCACACACCCCCGAGCTCGGGCCCTCCACCCAAGCAGGAACAGAAAGTATAAGAACCCCAGTGAACAGCAGTCTTTTGAACAGTTTTGATGCTAGGATTCTGGACTCATGCTGCCCAATTTTTAGCCTTCGTTAAACATTAAGTGCGTTTTAAAAGGGACGCCCTTTTCCCCAAATGGGTAAATTGTTAAAAGTCGTAGATTTACTTTGGAGTTCTCCCCGTGGAAATGTTTTCAAAACCCTGCTTCCTCCTGGCCGCGTTCCGTTAGAGGTGTGTGGTGCGTACCTGTGCATGTAGAGAGGTAGGTCAGAGTGTCCTGGAGACCTTGTTCCACTTGGCAAACTTGATTAAACCACTTCCTTTGTCGGATGGAAGTCCTGCTGGTTTGTGCAGCTCCAAAGAGAAATCCATTTGAAACCTCTCAGTTTGTATTAACTTCAAATTACGGGTTCTGTGTAGTGACAACACTCTTACCCAGGATAGCTGGATGCCATTTGATCTGGTATGGATAGCAAATTAAAGAAGTTTTTTTTTTCACACACTCTAGTGAATTTCATAAAAATTGTGATGAAATATTAATTTTTGCAGCCTTTTGATCAAAACTGTCTATCTTTCTCCCTATCAGCTCTTAAAATGGACAGGAGTCAAAACTTTGCCTTAACTTGAAGAGTCTGGGCTCTGTGTTGCAAGCAAAATCCTTTTTTATATTTTAAAGATTTTATTTTTAAGTAATCTCTGCACCCAGCGTGGTGCTGCTCAGACTCGTAGCCCCAAGATTGAGAGTGGCACACTCCACCAACTGAGCCAGCCAGGCACCCTGTAAAATCCTTTTTTAAAATCATTTTTTCTCCTTCCCCACAGTTTTGGCTTCTGATGCATATAAGTTTAAAATATTTTATGCTACCATTTTTTGGCTTTTTTTTTTTTTCTGTGCCTAAACCTTGGATCTTGACTTTTTAGTTCTTACTAAGGACACCATAGTACTTAGATCTATTTTAGCTTTAATGACTTGAAGTTTTGTACTAGCAAGTATCCTCAGGGCACTTAAAAACGTTTCAGTTGTAACTTTGCAGCATGCATGCAGCTGGTGTATTTTGATCCCATTACCAGTCAGGAATGGTGAAAATTGACCTCTGACAACCCACCTAACACCTTCCCGGTTGTTGAACTTAATTCTAAACATCTTTTCACATTTTTTTCTGAATAGGAAAAAGACCTGTGTCGTACCAACACTTGTCTAGCAGCATGCTACAAAAGAGAAACTATGAGAATTTTATTGGAAATGCACATTATCGACCAAATGACAAAAAAACTTGATTTCCTATTTTGTCTAAGAAAGGTGAGTGTATATGATGTATTGATTTTACTTAATTGGCGCCTGGGTGGCTCAGTCGTTAAGCGTCTGCCTTCGGCTCAGGTTATGATCCCAGGGTCCTGGGATCGAGTCCCACATCGGGCTCCCTGCTCAGTGGGGAGTTCGGTTCTCCCTCTCCCACTGCCCCTGCTTGTGTTCCCTCTCTCGCTCTGTCTCTCTCTGTCAAATAAAATCTTAAAAAGAAAATAAACCATCTAACTTATCCTGTAGAATATAAAGTAAAATTACTTTTATTTATTTATTTACAAGATTTATTTATTTTAGAGCACGAGAGCACAGCCGGGGGCGGGGGGGGGTGCGCAGAGGGAGAGGGAGAGAGGGCTCCATCTCAGGACTCTGAGATCACAACCTGATCTGAAACCGAGTCGGGATGCTTAACGGGCTGTACCACTCAGGCGCCCTTAATTTTAAAGTGTTTTAAAACTTTGAGTTCTCAGGGTCTGTGGATATTAGTGATGATGATAATAGTAATAATGGTAATAGCAACTGGAATTTACTACGCATTTATTTTGTGCTCTGCCTTGAAGTGTTTTATAATCATGACCTCACTTAAGCCTTCCCACAGCAGGGGGCATCAGGCCAGGGATTAGCAAACTGCCCTCCACCTGTTCTTGTTTCTAAAGTTTTCCTGGCACACAGCCATGTCCATTCCTTTCTGTATTGTTGATGGCTTCTTCTGTGCCACATTAGCAGTGCTGGGTAGTTGTCACAGGGAGTGCAGGGCCTGTAAAGCTGGAAATATTTACACTCTGGCCCTTTATAGAAAATGTTTGCTGACCCCTGGGTTAGGAGGCCCTGGGTGTGCTTTACAGATGAGGGTACCAAGTCTTGGAGTGTGTAACTTGCCCAGTGCTTAACTCTGGTTCTGTCCTAGGTCTGCAGGAACCAAAGCCTGTGACCTCCTCCCCCCCAGCCCTCCTATTAAAGAGCTTGTTCAAAGCCTCTGTGCATCCTAATCTGTGGGGTGAGGGGAGTGGGTCAGGAGCAAGTAGTTGCGTTTGGTCTTGGTGGTTCCCATGGCAGATGTATATAACTGTAGATACCCAGAAACTGCAGTATTGTCATAGTTGCACGCATAGTAATTTAGTTAATTCCAAGCTTGGCCAGTTACGTAAGAGTTACTCTAGGCCTCCTTTACCGATACATTGAATGAAAAGATTGGGGCTTATGGACAGATTTGCGTTCTCTCGCAGAAGCCCTGGTCCTGTCACGTGACCGCCATCTAGACTCCTGGTCCAGGGCAGGGTTTCTCCCTCCTGTTTTCAGGGGGACACGCGTGGGGCCCATCAGCCTCATGCGGGTCTGCACTCCTCTTTCCCCTCAGATAGTGAAAGTAGAATGAGAGTCAAGTGTTGTCACAGGAATGGGATTAAGTTCACTCTCCGTTAAAACAAAAACGAATAATGTATGGATTACAAGGAACAGATCCTTTGTCACCAATTTCCCGTACTCGATGGCACAGTCCGTCAGTGACAGCAAATGTGCACTGTCCCGTTGGCCAGGCCTGTCCTCTCTGTAACCTCTGAGCTTCTCTGCTTGTACTTCCCTCTGCCTGGAACATCTTTCCTGCATCTTGTACGTCAGATCGCCTCTCCCTGATGCTCCAGGACCAGCTCACACATCATTCCTGTAAAATGTTTGCCAGGAACTAGGGACTTCTCCATTGTGCTCCCTGTGCAGGTGTGATTCATCCCCCTCACCCTCCCCACCCCCCTTACCTGTGTGTCCAACTTCACTGTTAGCTGAGCTTGAGAGGACACTCCTGGGTTCCGTTGCCTACCTAGCCCACTGCTGGGAATATCACTGATCCAGCTTGTTAAATGTTGGCTGAGCAAATAGTGTTAGAAACTTTCAGTTTCTCGTCAGTGACAGTTGCCTTTGCCAGACTCCGTGTAACTGGTAGGAATTCTGAATCTCGGTAAAATCATCTTCACTAAATCACTGTTCAGTATATAGTGAGGTGTCTCTGAGGTGCCAGTGTGAAGAGTCCTAATATTTTCATGGCAACGTGTTTTTTTTAAGTAAAGATTTTATTTTTAAGTAACCTCTACACGTGCTCCACCCATTGAGCCAGCCAGGCGCCCCTTCGTTGCAACATTTGAGTTTAAGTGGAACTCATTGCAGTTCTAGATCTCCTTAGTTCTGTTGGTTGCACTTTTCTGTTACAGATTTTCTAAGCTGTTTTCAGTTTTATCTTCATGGCTTCTCAACCTTTGTTTCTGTAGGTCTTGATGGCTGTGTGTACTGTCCGTGAATGGAGTTCGTCCATCCTTTGAGAAAGCAGACGGTGGAAGCCCGTGAAATATAAGCTGTGACCGTGCCGTGCATGTAACACACCAGGAACACTACGGTTTTGTGACGTTGTTCTGTTAACTTTTGTACCAAATAGCAATAAAAACTATAGTTGCAACAGTTGGGTTGTACACAAATGGAGACTGGAAATCTCTATTTTGTCCCTGAATCATATTTTTTTTAGAATCGACCAAATAAGAAGAGTCTTTTGCCTACTTGAGCGCTGCTGGAAAGAAACCATCTGGGTTGGGGAGGGTGGGGTGGGGAGAAAGTCTATGATGCTTGCACCTCAGGTAACTCTGTACATAATTGTAAGTTCTAAACCTGCTTGTTTGGATACTGTGCGTTCCTCTTTTTCTCTAATGTAGCTCACCACTTTGAGCAGTTTCCTGCTATTTGTGCTCTTTCGTTTAAAATGTATGTTTTTTTTTTTTTTTAATTCTCAATGATTTGTATTATGTTAAATCCTCCTCAGTCTATTGTCTTAACAAAATTGTTAACGGAAGTATTGACCCTCTATGACTATGTGCTGCATGTACTGAGGTCAGCCATTCTGAGTTTGGTGCCCTTTTATTGCAAATTTCATTTTGTCAACCAAGGGAGTGTCCAGATCCGTGACCCCTTCCCGGAAACAGTGCTGTGGATTGTGGAGTTTTTAAGTGTGTGTGTTTACAGAAAGCATGTCCTCTGTGGAGCCACCACATGTCTGGTAAACATACCAAATCGTAGGTGGGATCCCTTGCATTTACTTTCTATCAAATTAAGCATTTTTGTTGGAAAATTCAGGTTGTTTGGCTCTCACTGAAATTAGTAGGTAAAAAAACAGAAATGCTGAATTATACATGTGAATGACACATATTGGAAGCAATTTTAAAAAGGACATGAACGTCTTTGGGTAAATTTTAGGTTTGTATCTGGAAGTCTTGGTGTGCCTGGCATTTGGGTTAACTGTGGACATTCTGAGTTAATTATAGACACATTGATTCTGAAGAAGGAACTGCAGGCTGAGCCTTCTGGTTATGGGGAAGATGTGATCTCTTCTCGACCTCCGTTGTCTTCCCATTTTTGGTTGTTTCGAGCAGCAGCGTTTTTCTCAGTGCATACGCAGGTTGGGTTTTAAAGAGAGGGTAGCCACCAGCTGGCTTACTAGGTGTTTTAAACTTTGGTTCCCTTGATAACGCTGTCCGTGGCTGAGTTTCTTCAGCAGTACATTGGTTTAGCAACCACAAAATATTTTATTAAGAAAACTGTTTCAAAAATAAATTTGCACTGTTAAGTTGTCCTGCCCTGCTCTTCTGCGTTAGAGCAGGAGTAAAGTCCTAAAAGAACCCTGATTTTTTGTTTTGTTTTCATTATGCAACATGAAGCGTACTTGACGGAAGTCTTAACTCCCGTGTGAAAGGGAGAGCTGATTAGAGACCCGTCTGCTGGTATTGCAATGAAGTGCTTTGTATCAGGAAAACGTACACTATTGACCTTGTTTCCTGTTCATAAGCTGAGCCATATGTACATAATCTAGATTTTTGTTTTCATAGTTTTGCACTTTTATAGCCTATTTTTGAAGATTAACACATTTTTGCAAGATGATTGACTTGATCTTTGCCTAATCCAATGAGTGTTGCAGAAAAGCTTGCTGTGACTATAAATGTAAATCTTAAAAAGGGGATACAAGATAATAGAGGGCTGAAATTTAAACCTGTATTTAAAAAAAAAAAAATCACCAAATCTATTTGAAAACAAGTCAATTCATGTCATGCTGAAATTTGGGGGGCTTTCAGATTTCTCCTTTCTTCACCACATTTCTGAATTTCTGAATGCATAAAAATGTCCTTTTTTTTCACAGCCCTTGTACTCCAAAAATTTTTTTTGTTTGTTTTTGTTTTTGGTCCATCAGTATTAACTATTGGGATACTACTGGTTTTGTATGTTTTTTTTTTCCTTTGAGACAACAGTACATATAATAGAGGTACAATCCGTTGGATTTTTGTTTATGTATTTATTTCATTCCAGTTTGATTTATTTTAATTGTTGATACTTGTCAAACAGTAGACATTACTTGTTTTATTTATGATATATTTCAGCTTAAAGTTATGTTATTATATGTGGATGTAAATATAGATTTGGTGTTTTGCAGTCTTGCGTTCTGGTCTTTATTGTGTCCCTGGTTTCTGTTTTTGTTTTATTTAACATTTCATAAGTACAATGTTAAGCCTACAGGGTAGAAGAGAGGTTAGTGTTCTGAATCCTCGATGCTCGCCAGCAGTATTTTGCCCCTCTTCTCCCCTGAGTACTTTAAAAGCAAATCTCAGACCCCCGTGATTTAGTTTTATTCGTAAAACACTTCAGTATGTATAAGGGCTTTCATAATTACATGCAGCTAAATGGAGAGTGATTCCTCATGACCAACCTCCATGACCACATTGCCTTGTCTTAAAAGTGGCTTCTCATTGTTGGTAAGTTGTGATCAGGGCCCAAACAAGATTCACTTAATTGGTTTAGAAGATTGTTTTGTTTCTGTTCTTTGTTTTTTAAGATTTATTTACTTTTAGAGAGAGAGAGCGGTGGGGGAGGGGCAGAGGGAGAGAATTTTAAGCAGACTCCACACTAAGTGGGGAGCCTGACATGGGACTCAATCCCACGACCCTGAGATCAGGACCTGAGCTGTCTGAAACCAAAAGTCAGACACTTCACCGACTGGGCCACCCAGGTGCCCCTAGAAGATCGTTTTTTTAAGTCGATTTTAATCTCCGTCCCTTTCCATACACACGTTTTATTTATTGAAGAGGCTGGGTAGTTGGTCCGGTAGAAGGAGTTTGCACATTCTTCTTCGGGTTTATTGTACATTTGTGGTTTTGTCTAACCAGCGTTCTCCAGTCGCTATGTCCTGTGAACAGGTGAATTCAATTGAGAGTTTTAAAGTAGATTTGAACTCGGTTTTGGGGAGGAGGGGTCTTTGTACTCCTAATCACATCGTCTCTGGACACCTGCAATACTTGGTCTTCCAACCTGTACTCAAGTTGGATCAGTGGGTTCAGATGTCAGACTGCCCAGCTGTAATAAAGTTCTCCATCAGCCTCTCTCCTTCGGGTTTTAGTGGGCATTTGATGAGCATTAAGAATCTTGCAAAAGGTGATTTAAAGTTCTGTCATTTCCTCTGTATTTAGTATTGGGCAGAAGACCTCACTCGTGGTTATTTGATTGCCCTGAAATGCAGCTTGAACAAGAAAGGATAGATAAAACTTGATTCTCTGCCTTGATTAACCAGCTTTGAGAATAAAATCTGGTGCCCAGTATCTTGTCTGGTCCTAGACGTGGCTGGTGAATGAACTTGAGAATTTTTTGTAGGAACTCTATACATTTGATGAGTTTAAGCAATTGCAGGCATTATTTTGATGCTTAGAGTCTCCTGTCTTTGGCCAGTGGGCTCCTTCAGGTTGGCTCTGTGTTTTGGGCAACAGTCTGAAGGCTTCTTAGCTTTTTGCCATAAGATGTTCTGAACTCATCCATTTCCTGACCAAGACCCAGAGAGTTAACTTCTCTGAGGATCCTGGGTTCCTTTTACGGGAAATGGTAATTACAAGTGGTGACTTGGGAATAAGGATGCTCATCAGTCCTGGTTTGCTTCAACCCCCGGGGCTGCTTAACCTAGAGAACAAGGATATACTTTTTTAAGAAAAAAAAAAAAAAACTTCAGGAGCGCCTGGGTGGCTCCATTGTTGGGCGTCTGCCTTCGGCTCAGGTCATGATCCCAGGGTCCTGGGATCCAGCCCCACATCGGGCTCCCTGCTCAGTGGGAAGCCTGCTTCTCCCTCTCCCCCTGCTTGTGTTCCCTCTCTCGCTGTGTCTCTCTGTCAAATAAATAAAATATTAAAAAAAAAAAAACTTCAATGAATTACAGTTTTTTTGTTTTAATTCGAACGTGGGGCTCAAACTCAACCCCGAGATCAGGAGTCACACGTTCTACCGACTGAGCCAGCCAGGCGCCCCTGTATTGCTGTTTCTAACTCAAAATAAGGTTTTTATTTCTTTGATTTTATATTTGATTCTCTGAAAACTTGGGTTCCTGATATCAACATAACTTGCTTTATCCTGCCAGTAGCAATTAAGTCATGATGCCAATATTACCAACATTCTAAGTGGAGATTTCAGATTTTTTAATAGTTCCTCTTGTTTATAACTGGTTTTCAACTTGTGGTCCTGGACTAGCAAAATCATCATCATTGGGAAATCGCTAGAAATGCAAACCATCAGGTTCACCTTAAAGCTGCTGAATCAGAAACTTGGGGAGTTGGGGTGGGGGGTGCGGAATCTAGAAGTCTCTGCTGGAGACTCTATACCAAGTAAATTCCACTCAAGGAATACAGCATGGGTTGGGGAGCCTGAAATTCCTCATCTGTAGATTTGTTTGTAAAAAGTTATATCAAAGAAGAAAAACAAATGACTTTTTTTTTTATTGCCCTTTACCCTTACTCACCCAGTGAGATTTCATCATCACTTTTGCACACACATCAAATGCCTGAATTCCCATGGCCGCCGTAGACGGTAACCCTCAGAATCACATTGCCAAGACACGACCGCCTTTCCTCCGCCCCGATTCTGGCTGGTGGATCTGGAGGAGGGCTGAGACCCGGCATGCCTACCAGGCACCCCACGAAATTCTTGGTTACTCCAGAGTGAGAAATTACCTTAAACTTCCCTAGATTTTTGATTTGGAATTCTAAATGACCTAAAATAGCTTCAAACTGGCAACTGTAATCTCATTACAATGATAATGAAAATGTCCTTGAATCAGGTGCCTGACAGGCATCCTCTTGGATTGTCAGCAGACTATGCCACCCTCATCCCCTCTGGGGAATTTTCCCTTTAACCCCCCAGCAGCCCCGGGTAGGGATTTTAGGAACAGATGGATCCTTGACACGTCAGGGCCCTAGGGTTCAGAGCTCAGTGTGCGGTGTCCGTTTGTCCCACAAACATTGTCCCACCCAGCCCTGCCCTGGAGCCCGGCTGTGTCTCAGGCCGCCACCAACGCCTGTGCATGGAATAAAACCCCAAATCCTTGCCATGGCTTGCTTGCAAGGCCTGATCCCTGGCCTCACGGATCCTTGTTCCCTCATTTTTTGTGGCAGCCACAGAGGCCTTGGTTCTTCTAGAAACTTCTGGGCACCTTTCTCTTCCTGCAGTGGTACTCTTGCTGTTTCAAGGCCTGGTTACACTTTTTTTTTATTTTTTTTTTTAAGATTTTATTTATTTATTTGACAGACACAGCGAGAGAGGGAACACAAGCAGGGGGAGCGGGAGAGGGAGAAGCAGGCTTCCCGCCGAGCAGGGAGCCCGATGCGGGGCTCGATCCCAGGACCCCGGGATCACGACCTGAAACGGAGGCAGACGCTCAGTGACTGAGCCCCCGGGCGCCAACCGTGGCCTGGTTACACTTTTATCCCGGGTAGTCTGCCCCCCACCCCGACTTCACCTAAGTGCTCATACATCACCTGCCCTGAAGCCTTTCCAGCCTCCCTACATCTGTATCTGGTATTATTTTTCCTCATAAAACTCAGTACCGCCTGCCATTATGGTGTGGACTTGCTTGCTGGTCTTGCCCACTTGAAGGTGGGCTCCCTGGGGGAAGAAATTTATTTTATCAATGTTTCCCGCGGGCATAGCCCAGAGTTTGGCTCTCCTTCAATATCTGTTGGTAGGATGGATGGACGGATGGATGGATGGACATACATGATTTATTCCAGCCTGGCAATTCTTTAAATGACAGAGAGATGGTCTCCTAGAATTATCTCAATAACCTCCTACCTATGAGATTATCTACTGAGTCACACTGCATGTAAGCGTTTCCATCTGCTTGTGGCAATAAACTGTAATACTCAACTCTTGTTAGTTTATTATCCCGTATATATCCTTAGACCAAGTGAAAGGAGTTTCACAGTCTGCTGCAAGGGTGGGCGGATATTTCAGAAGAATAAAAGGTAATGAGGATCAAGAGAGTTTTGGTCTGGAGTCTTTGAATAGTTTTCTGGGAGTGTGTGGGCAGAGTGGTGAGGATGGGCAGAGTAGATAATCAGATTATAGGAGACTGGAAGCCTGGAGACGAGTGTTATTCACATTTGAGACGTTTTACACGCTGACACGTCTCATACATAGAGAAAAACTGCCCGTGGTCCACCCCAACACAAGCACCATTCATCAGTGGAAAGGTTAACATAATGTGCTCGTTCTTAAAACTTGTGGCTTCAGAATCGTTTTACACTCTTAGAAATTATTCGGGGTCCTCAAAAGTTTTTGCTTCTGTGGCTCATGCTTATTGATATTTACCATAGTAGAGTTTAAAACAATGAAAACACTTAATAATTCAAGAGGAAAAATAATGAACCTGCTACATGTTAATATGAAGAACATATTTTTTTTTCCATCGTAAATAACAAAATTCCCAAAGCGAAAGAAATTTTATGAGAAGACTGGCAATGTTTCACCTTTTTGTAACTGTCTTTAGTGTCTTACTTCATAAAAGAGAGTGGGACAGTCATCTCTGCTGTTCGTTCATTCTTGTGTGACATTACACATCATGTGGCCTGTGGAAAGCAGGTAACTTTGTAGTATATTAGGTCTTTTTGACCCTGTGGACCCCCTGAGGGGGCTTGGGACCTCAGAGGTCCCTGGACTATTCTGTTAGAGCTTCTGGTATAGTGCAGTGATCGAGGGCTTGGTGCTTTAGCACCTCTATTTTCCTCCATTAAAAACCCAAATTTTGCACAAAAGGACAGATATGTATATGATTCCATCTATGTGAGGTTCTCAGAATAGTCCAATCCACAAAGACCGAAAGCAGAATGGCTGTTGCCTGGGGTGAGGGGCGGGGCAGGGGAGGAGGTGGAGGGTTTCATGGGGACAGAATTTCAGTTTGGGAAGATAAAAAGGTTCTGGAGGTGGACGGTGGTGATGGCTGAATAACAGTGTGATGGTACTTAACGCCCCTGAATTGTACACTTAAAAATGGTTAAAATGGCAAATTTTATGTTAAGCACACTTGACCACAATACAAAAAACATCTTAATTTTAAAATTATAAGCATAATACGTTTTTATAAAAAAGCAAGCCTCAGATAAATCTATAGTAAAGAATGTGAAACTCCCTCCTCTAAAGAGTAATACCTTTAATAATTCAGAGTCTATGTCTTCTGATTTTTCTCTACGCCCATGCTGTTACTTATTATGGTTACCAGATAGGGGATTATTCTATAGCCTTTTTGAAAATTGCTCCTCCGCTCCTCCCTCGATTTAATATGTAAGTATTGAGCATTTACTATGTGCCCGAGGCAGCGCTAAGAGATTTTGACGTGCATTATCTAAGGTGGCAATTTATCCTCCCCATTTGACAGATAAGGAAACTGAGGCCCAACCAAGTTAAGTTGCCCATGGCTGATAAAGAGGTTGAGCTACGTCTGTGCTTTTAACGTGTAGATAAGCAGCTGGCCGGTTCATACATGAGTTTTATAAAAGGTGGATAGTTCTGTGACTAGATGAAGTAGTAACTTGGATTTGATTATATTTGGAACCAAACTCCAATTGTACTTCAAAATAGCACAGGTGCAAATGCCTACCAAGAATAGAGTGCATGAGTAAATCGTGGTGTATTCTTACAGTCGGATACTATACAGTAGTGAAAACAAATGATCTATGATGTCACAGAGTAACATGGAGAAACCTCACAAACTTAATTTTGAGCAAAAGATACCAGGCACAAGAGAGAATATTCTGTACGATTCCACTTACGTAAAGGTCAAAAACCAGCGAAACTAACCTATGTTGTTAGAAGTCAGGATAATGGGTGGTGTGGTGCTGGTGGGGGGACAGCACACCGGGGGCTTCTGGGATGCTGCAAATACTTCTTTTCTTCATTTGTGTGCTGGTTTATTCTGTGAAAATCCATTGAGGTCTGTATGTGTGATTTGGGCACCTCTAGATGTATGTCGTACTTCAATTAAAAAAATGAAAAAACAGCACAGTAAAGCATTTGGAAATGTCAGAATATAAAAAACCGGGACAATATGAAGGCTTCGACTCACAAGGTACCTTTTATGGCCAGCACCATCTAATGTCATTCTCCAAACAAGCAAGCTGTGGCTCGGACAGTTAGGCACTGGGCCACTGGGTGCAGGTAGGATTGAGCAGGGCAGAGATGCAGACCCAGGTGTGGCTGCCTGCAGATCTTTAGGTGCATCCAGGGTAGCCCACACCTCCTCCTGGTTGTATGATGATTGCTACACTGTACATTGAGATAGCCATTTGGGAAGCTGGCCATAGGCTGACTCTCTCGTGCAAGACTGTGAGGTCCATGAGGGCAGGTCAGGCTCCTTCATGCACTCCTCATTTATTTATTGAGGGCCTCTCATCTGAAAAGACAAAACCCCTTGGCCCCATGGAGTATTAAATAAGTATATTATATAATATGTCAGAGCTTATAAGAACTAGTAGAAAATTAACTGGTAAGGAGGGGTCAGGACTTGGGTTGGGGTTGGGGGTGCAACTTAAAAAAAGTCCTCACCCAGGAGATGAGATTTGGACAAAGACTTGAAGGACACGAGAGTGAGCCATGTGGTGATTTGGAGAGAAACACTGTAGGCAAAGGAGGCAGCATGTGCAAAGGCCCCGTACTACTCAAGGACAGTGAGAAGGTGCAGGTGGCTGGCTGGCCTGGTGGCTGAGGACAGGAAAGGGGATGGAGTCTTGTTGGCCTGTTGGAAGGACTTTGGTTCTTGCTCTGAGCATGAGGGGAGCCACTCCGTGGGAGTGGGTTTGAGCAGAGGATTAACATGATTGGACTTAGTTGTATCCCCAGCAACTAGCCCAGTGTCTGACCATGATGGGACATGGTCATTGAATCACTGATGTTATCTCCAAATGGGGTTGAACATTCATGCAGCGGAGACACTTGACAGGCTGCTCAACATACCACATTGAACTTGGTTTCCATTTCTGGAAGACCCCCTCTGTTGGTGCATCTGACCCCTGTGGGGAGGGTCTGGAGGACTTCCTGGCAGAAGTGCCATCTAATCTGAGACTTGGATAAGGAGCTGGGAAGGTTTGCACTTGCTGTTCCCTCTAAACTCCCCCTCTGGGAAGCTGAAGGCAGCAAGGCCCACTTCAGGGATCATGGGTGGGTGGGAACCACCTGAGCAGAGAGTTTTCTGCCAGGCAAGGATCTGAAGAGGCTGACGAGGTGCTGGTTACCTGGCTGGGGAGGTTCATGTCATCTTGGGGACAACGGAAAGACAACGCGGGCCGCAACACTGCAGAACAAGATCCACAGTTTTATCGACCAGAGGCGGAAAGGCAACGTCAAAAATCAACGGCAAGACTTGAACTTTTGGTTGAACTTGTATTAAGTCTCTCTCATTATTATCGATTAGATTTTGAAGGTGAGCAGCCAAGTGCAGTGAGTTGGAAAATGGAATCCTCTAATGACTCCTTTTATTGCTTTTTGTTGATCCTGAATATAAAACAAATAATCATAGATCACGGCCAGCTCCGTGGCCTCCTTTCATGTGCAAATACAAATGTGAAGAAGCTCAAGGATTTTCACAAGTAGCCATCAGCCTGACGGGACACTGGCTGGCGCCGTGAGGTCCTATTTTATGCAGGTTTGAATCTTGCAAATCCAAAATTGTGAATTAGATGCATGGCGGATGGAGCTCCACCGCGGGCACCAAACGTGCAAGAGTGTGAACCCCACGAAATTAGAAATTCCCCGGGAGCCTTATGTCAGCCAGTGCGAGCCCATCTTTAGAGATGTCTTTGCCACGTGGTGGCGCCCGTCATCCGGTCAACGGAAATTTGGGCAGTCCTTTGTTGGGATTAGGCCTGGAGTTAGGTGGTGTTAGAGGATGTCAGGGTTTGGGGTTTTCTCTCCCTGAAGAACATGCAACTTCTCTGTAGTCCCAAGCTGGATGCCTTGGAAATCAAAGCCCATTTGGCAAAAGAAAACATTTGAAAAAATTCAAACGAAACATTGCAGCTGATTCCCTTAACTGAATAGGGATTGTGTTCTTTTATGCCAGGGTCTTTTCCATGCTGTTGAGATTGCCCCTTAAATAAAAAGGAATGAAATCATGTATGCAAGTGGTTAAAACAATCAGATAGGATGTATAAAGGAGAACAAGAGTCTTGCACATGCCCCTCTCTGCCCCGGTCCTGCTCTGCAGAGGTGACACGTCTCCATCCAGCCGAGCTTCTAGCTGGTTCCGCCAGGATATTGCCGCGCTTGTCTCTGGAATCTGCTCCACTCCCTTGTGGCAGGATTTTTTGTTCGCCAATTGCAGTGCTTCCCAGAGGAGGCACTATTGGCATTTGGGGGCAGGACAACTTTTTGTGGTTGGGACTGTCCTTCCGTTGCCAGATGGAGCCCGGCAGTCCTGCCCCCACCCCCACCCCCGAGGTGGAGGATCTGCCCATTATGTGAGGAAGAGGTTCCCCCAAAGCCCTTCAGGCAGGTGGGAGCTCCTTGCAGTTGGCAACAACTGCCCTGCTGACCTCGTGACTCTACGTAGTGGTGACTCAGTACTTCCTGCCTCCCCACGTTGTCCGAGGAGGGTAAGGGTCCACATCTTGCCACATCTCCACTTTCACTTCTCAGTTTCCGTCATTGCTACTTCTCCTCTTTCAAGACTTGAGACATTCGATTTGGGTTCTAGAACCATCATAATGTTGTCCTCCACACTTACCTAGGCTGATTCTAGGTGCTGGAACGTCTAGCGAGTTGTGACGACGTACATGCTGTTTATTGAACCACCCAATGGTAGACCACCCTTGTTGCTGTTCTCTCGTCCTGTACAACTTCCAGATCTTAGCATTCGGGTGTTTTCGTGTGCATGCTTGCCCACAAGACTGAGCTGTGTGGATACTGAGCATGCTTTGCTTATCCTGGTATCTCCAGGTCCCCGTACCTGGCCTGACATGCAGAAGATGTCAGAAGGAAGGTGGAGCTAGGCTTGGTTGGAGGTGAGGAGGCTCAGGGCACATGGTGATTTTTGTGGGCCCCTTCCTCTGTGAGGGAGGCATACAGACATGTGTAGGAAAAGAAGAGAGGGAAGGAGGTAGGAAGGAAGGACAAATATTTACCCCTGCATTGGTATAGAGATGAATAGAATCCAGGCTGGATTCATGATCATATATTTATTGTTATTATATTCGTCTTTCTTTTCTGACTTTAATAGAAATTAAAATGGTTTGTCTCCCTCTCTGACTCTTAACTCTAGGAAATAAACAGGGTTGCTGGAGGGCAGGGGAGTGGGGGGAAGTGGTAACCGGGTGATGGGCAGTAAGGAGGGCACTTGATGGAATCAGCACTGGGTATCATATGCAACTGATGAATCACCGAATTCTACCTCTGAAACTAATAATACACTATATGTTAATTAATTGAATTTAAATAAAAATTAAAAAAAGAAAGAAATTAAAATGAAGACATTCTCATGGGTCCCAAAAGCTCACAGACCTGGCATGGCACCTTCTGTTCCTAAGGGAGAGCTGGGCACCAACCAAGCAGGATGAACCAGGAAAGCCGTTATCCTTCCACAGAAACCTTGCCGCACCAGGCCCAACACCTCCCACCCGGTATGTCCCTCCTCCAGGGTGAAACGCAGCGTCCTTAGAATGTGGGGAGGGAGGACTGCATGGCCAACGCTGCTCACCAGCCTGGTCTCGCCTCTTCCCAGGGCCTCTCTGACCTCTGAGGCTCTGCCAGCGTCCCCTTCTGCCTCCGAGACCTTCGCCAAGATGCCCACCTTCTTCTGCAACACCCCCTTTCATTGCCGGGTCCGGCTGGTGGCCCCTTCTGAGCTACCCGCTGCCTGGAGCGCCCACACGCCCCTGCATGGCTCTGACCTTCAAATCATCCGTTTGCTCCTTCACAACCCCCAGGAGACCAGGAGCTCCCGGAGGGCAAGGAGGGAGTTTGCTTGGTTCATTCAATAACTCTGAGCCCAGGGCGTAGTAGGAGCTGGAGGAAAAAATGCAAGAAATAAAATTATGTAAATTACACTTTAATTAAAAAATGTCCATTGTTGGAAAAATAAGGCTGACATGCTATTGGTGAGAGAACTAAACTTTGCATAATAAAAAAAAAGTTGAAGAAATAATAATAAAAAAAAGTGGAATGGTAATTCAGTAGAATGTGACAGACCACGGAAAGCCCAAGCAGGTCTATCGTGTGGATAACGCTGGGATTTTGGTTGAAAACAGTAATGCTTCAGACGGAAATGTTTTAGTTTGCATAGATTTCAATTGCACCAACGTTACTCCATTTTTAGGGTTCTTCCAGCAGTTTCCCAGATAGCATCTCAAGCTTTGGTTAGTTAACATTCAGACAATCACATTTCATAATCAGTCACAAAATTGTGCTTTGCCGTTAAAGCTGTTGAAATACCCGTTTTTTTTTTTTTTTAAGGTTTTATTTATTCATTTGAGAGAGTGAGTGAGAGAGAATGAATGCTCACGAGTCGGGGGGGCAGGGGAGGGAGAAGCAGGCTCTTTGCAGAGCAGGGAGCCTGACACGGGGCTCGATCCCTGGACCCTTGGATCGTGACCTGAGCCAAAGGCAGACACTTAACCGACTAAGCCACCCAGGTGCCCCTAGACTTGGACAGTGTTAAGAAGTACTGGTCAATGTTGTGTGGAACGTCCCCCAATCCGGACTTGTCTGCTGTTTTCTCCTGCTTAAGCCTGGGGTTATGGGATTTGGGGACGTAGACCGCAGAGGTGAAGGGCCCCCCCATCACATCATTATCAGGTGTATACTGACACCCACAGGCAGATACCACCCTTTTCAAGTGATCAGGGTTACATGTGCATTTTTATGTTGTTACATCTATTTGATTGTCACAAGCCATGAGACACATGGGGAAACTATGATCCCAGGCACGGCTCCGACCAAAGTGTTGCGGATTTCAGAAGGAGGGTCAGGCGTGGCCCTGTCTTTAAGGAATGTTGCAACGTGATCCAGCGTGTGGGCAGTAGAGCCAAGATTCGAACGGGACTCTAACTCCATATCCTTGTTTTGTGTTGTTTATTTTTTATTTTTATTTTTTTAATTTTTTAAAGTAGGTTCCATGCCCAGCACGGAGCCCAGTGCGGAGCTTGAACTCACGACCCTGAGATCAAGACCTGAGCCGAGATTAGGAGTCGGACGCTCAATCGACGGAGCCAGCCAGGAGCCCCCTTGTTTTGTGTTTCTTGTTTCTCCTTTTGGCATCAGTGATTCCAAATAACAAAACTAATAACAAAAACAATAACTAAAAACAAACAAAAATTTTTGCTAAAACTTATTAAGACCTGGCTGTGAGCCTGGCACCATGTGGTGACATAGGCATTATCTTGCTTAGTCTTTGGGACTGACTCACGACAAAGAAACCGTATATTCTTGCATTTGTCAGATGAAGAAACTGAGGCTTTGGGAGGTTCTAAAGTTGGCACATCACTGAGCTGGTGCGAGAACCAACCCCTCCATTTTACACACGGAGAACTGTTTTAAAAAATATCTATCTTGGGCACGTGGGTGGCTCAGTTGGTTAAGCGACTGCCTTTGGCTCAGGTCACGATCCTGGAGTCCCGGGATCGAGTCCCGCATCGGGCTCCCTGCTCAGCGGGGAGTCTGCTTCTCCCTCTGACCCTCCCCCCTCTCATGTGCTCTCTCTCTCTCATTCTCTCTCTCAAATAAATAAAATCTTTAAAAAAAATAAAAATAAAAAATATCTGCCTATTTATTATATGGAGGTGAAATTTGCAAAACTTAAAATTAACCATTTAAAAGTGTACAATTCAGTAGCCTTTAGTATATTTGCATTGTTGTGCTACCACCACCTCTAACAAGTTTCAAAGCATTTCCATCACCCCAAAAAGATGCCCATACCCATTTGGCTGTCACGCCCCATTCTCCCGCTCCCCGAAACGCCTGGCAACCATGAGTCTGCTTTTTCCTTCTACCGATTTACCTGTTTTGGATATCTCATAAAAACAGAATCATACAACATGTGGACTTTTGTGTCTGGCTTCTTTTATTTACCGTAATGTTTTCAAGGTCTGCCCACGTCCTGCCGTGTATCAATGCTTCATTCCTTTCCATGGCTGGACCCTGTTCTCTTGCATGGATGCACCAACCTTTGTTTATCCTTCATAGATAGATAGATAGACATTTCAGTTGTTTCCGTCCTTTGGTTCTTGTGACTGCCATGACCATGATGTACACGTCTTTGTTCGAATACCTGTTTTCAGTTCTTTGGGTGTGGAATTTTTGGTCTTAGGGACCACCGTATCCCACACATTCATTTTTCCTTTATTTTTAAATATGAAAACCACGGGCACCTGGGTGGATCCATCAGTTATGCGTCCAACTCTTTATCTCAGCTCAGGTCTTGATCTCAGGGTCGTGAGTTCAAGCCCCGTATGGGGCTCCATGCTGGGCATAGAGCCTACTTAAAAAAAAAAAATTATAAAATGAAAAATAAAATCTGAAAACGCATTTTTGGTGTGATACTTTCCCCCAGATTTTTAAATCTAAATTATACTAATTGCACGTTCTTAGTATTGAGTCGCTAATGCTTGGAACGGTGACTGACAAACTAAATAAGTGTATTGCCAACCCTTAATGACAAAAACCACCAAAACTTTTTTCGTGCCAGTCAATGAATTTGTACCTTATTAATGACGACATTGGAAAAACTGTTATATATGTCACATCTGTTCTAGGCATATAATTCAGTCTTAATGAGAACTGCTTTATAATGAATGATGAGGGAGCTCTTATTCACGCCAAGGAACACAGACCGTATTTTGTTTTTAATCTATCTCAATCTCACAAATTAGATGTGGGGCCCACTGTTCCATTTTATTGATTAGGAAACTGAGGCCTGAGGGTGTGTCCTCTCAGAAGTAAAGCCTGCATTCACACCCACATCCTAGAGTACTCTCTGTTTAATTGGGTTACGTTCTCTGTGTGGAAGACGCTGGAACACTCAAGAACCCACACTTAGGTAGAGACCCTACTTTAGTTTTATTTAAAAAAGCCCAGTAGAGCAACCTCCTTAAACTGGGGGTCTGAGGAAAGGTTTTCCCCCAAGCCATGGTAATGCAGCTTCTGGCCACACGGGGACAGTCTTAGCTAAGGGTCGCAATTGTGCCTTGGAAACAGGCCGGACTCCCCAACAGGGAAGCTGGCTGCTACGTTTCTAGGCCAACTTTAGGAAATTAATCAGCAACTGTAGAACTCTGGGTAAACAAATATAAAACAGATCAGACAGCAGCTCAGAAAATCACAGCAAGGATTTGCACCTGTTTAAGGGGAGGGACGGGTCTCCTGCCTGCTGGACAGTTGCACCCCAGCCCAGATGTGAGCTGGGGTTCATTCCCCGAGGGATTCCATTGTCACAGACAGATGATGACCCCAAGGAGAGGGCACCACTTAGCCGCCGAAGAACGGACTCAGCCTTCTTTCCTGAGAGGGCAGGCAATTGCATGACACACTTATTTCAAAAGCAGATAAAAGCAAGTGTCCAGGGCGACCTTTTAGTTTTGGTGGGGGGCAGAGGTCCTCAGATTTTTGGAATTCATTAACCAATAACATTGAAAAAACTGGTGTCATCATAGGATGGATATCAGGTTTTGATCTTGCCTGTGAAGGGTATTTAAAGAATACAGTTGGCATTTACTATTACTGTCATTTTGTTGGAAAAATACAACTGAAGACCTAACGGAGGACAGTCCTTTAAATTGACCCCACCCCCCCACCAAAAGAAAAAAGCCTCATGAAAAACAAATCAGTAAAAACTTCATTAAGACTCGAACAAAGATCCACCTTGGGAGGCATTATTCTAAACGTGTTAATTCTTTTGGTTGGAGAGAAATTTCTTAAGGAAATCAAGATAGCAAAGGACAAGGAACTCACCCGAATTTCCCTAAAGGCATTGTGCATTTCCACCAGACTGGGAAGAGTTCACCTTTCCTGAACTAATGCAATGGGTCCGGTTCCCCCCACCCCCACTGTCTCATTTAATTCTTGGAGCTCCCCTTTGAGATAGGAACTTTGTATCCTTCCCATTTGTAAACCAGCCCTCCAAGAGTTTGTGTGGCCTGCAGAAAGCTGGGGAGGCTTTAGCCCTGAGTTTTGAATGCAGACCATGGCAACAGCAGAGCCCCTACTTAACCATCCGGCAAGATGGCTTTTGCTCTCTGGTTGATCCAGGTTGCTTTAGAAAGAAAAGCTGTGGGCTTCCTAATATAAAAACAGCCACCACCCCACCTGGCCATGAACGAAGGAAATCACTTTCAGTTTCAAGGCAGCTAAGGCGTGAGCATGGTTCTTTCTGTTATTAAAAAAATGGGGGGAGGATTTGAAGGTTGAACTCTATAACCAAATTTGCATCCTCCTTGGCTCACTTAACAGGATATGATAAAGCATTTTCCCCAGTTACTAATATTCTCTGTAGCCATACTTTGTGAAGGTTGTAACATCTTCCATTGATGAATGAAACATATTTGGCCCCTACTATCCTGTACTGAGTTGTCTTAGTCCATGTAACACAGCACCACAGATGGGGTGGCTTATAAACAAAAGAAATCTATTTTTCACAGTTCTGGAGCCTGGAAGTCTGAGACCAGGCAGGGTCAGCCTGGTAGGGTGGTTTTCCCTCTTCTGGGTGAAAGATTTCTTGCTGTGTCCTCACATGGTAGAAGGTGGGGGAGTCTGTGGAGTCTCTTTTAGGTCCTGTTCAGAAAGGTTTCACCCTCCTGACCTAATCACCATCACAATGGTCACAGGATTTGGGGAGCACCCAAACATAGAGACTGCAGCACTTAAGTTCCCAAGAGTTCATTGTTTCTAGAAAATACTGCTTTGGACATCTTTGTTCATTTGGGTTTTTTTCCCATTTCGGATTTCCTTATTGTTAGATTTTTCAGAAGTGGGCTTAATGGGTCAAAGGCTAGAATATTTAGAAACTTCTCAGAACATGTGCGCAAGGAACACACAGTTTGATTTAACAGAGGCCCGGTAGAAAACAGCCATACTTGTTTTATTGATTATGCTGTAGGCGAAGTACCAATTGTTTTTAGATAGTGCCCCATGACTGGCCTGGCTGAGATCCAGTTAAAAGATCGCTTTTACAGTTTCTACTAAAAGAGCTGTTCACATTCTTCTAGACTCTAGAACAGTGTGGTTCTCGAATGTGGGCAGGTAATGTCTGGAGATTCTGGGTGGTCATCACTGAGGGGAATTGTGCCATTCCTAGTGAGTGGGTGGAGGCCAGGGATGTTGCTAAACATCCTACATACAGAGGACAGCCCACAACAAAGAAGTTTCTGGACTGAAGGGTCAATGGTCCCACAGAGCCCAAAATATTTACTATCTGGCCCTTCACAGAAAAGGTTGGCTGACCCCTGATCTAGCATCTCTTTAGAATGTCTATACATTCCCCTGAAAATATAATTCTTAAAGAAACTCTTTGAATAGTATAGTAACAGAGTCTCAGTCATTTCCAGAAAATATGTCCAAATTTCTGTTTTAATTCCTTTTGTGAAATGAAGCAGAACATAAATTTTAAAATGTCATAATAAAAGGCCCTATTGATAAGGAAAATCTGTGTCCTAAGATGGCCGACCGAGCCAGTGGGAGAGTCCCAGTCCTGCTCGGGGCTCTTCCGGGTTCTTCTCCCTGCTCTGCTTCCCACGCACACCAATCCAGGTCCTTCTCCCCGCCCCACTTCGCGCAGGCGCCAAAAGTGCCAAGTATGCGGAAGTAGAAGTGTATAAAATTGCCCCCTTTGTGCTCAAGGTCAGACCTTTGGGGACCACACTCCTCTGAGCCCG
This sequence comes from Callorhinus ursinus, assembly GCF_003265705.2. Lineage (NCBI taxonomy): Eukaryota > Metazoa > Chordata > Mammalia > Carnivora > Otariidae > Callorhinus > Callorhinus ursinus. Next base: position 5,705,183 of record NW_027397115.1, read on the forward strand.
CCGGTGTTTAAATAAACCTCCGATCCTCCAAGATCGCCGAGTGCCGCTTGGTTCTTCCGTCGGGGGATCCAGTCCGGGTTCCGTAACACTATGACTTAATCTAATATACATAGAAATATCATTTGTAAATTTTCTTAGAGAAGAAAAGTATCTTTTTCTATTTGGTCATTTCTGGAGCATGTCTAATCATAACATCTTTAAAAGTTATATTTTATTTTTGGGGGTAAATACTCTGAATGTAGAGAGAAGGGGGCTTATTTCTCGAGGTCCCACCATTCCAAGACAGGGACTGTCTTAATCAGCTCTGGCTGCTGTAACAAATATACTCCAGACGGTGGGGTCCAGGGACTCAAACCACAAATGGATTTCTCATAGTGCTGGAAGCTGGAAGTCCAAGATCAAGGTGCTGGCAGATCCAGCATCTGCTGAGAACGGGCTTCCTGATGGCCATTTTCTTGCTGTGTCCTCACCTGGCAGAGAACAGAGAGAGGACGCAAGCGCTAGTGTCTCTTCTTAAACTAGTTGCATCAGGTAGGCTTCACTTTCCTGACTTCTGGGGTGGAGGGTTTCCACATAAGAATTTTAGGGGGGCATACACACAGTTCATAATGGATTCTTGCCCTTGTCTTCTAGATGGTTATTACTATTTTTTTAATGAGCATTCTTTTTACATCATCCAGACTGTTCTGAATAGGCAATGCCAAGTCTTCCCTTTGTTTCCTACCTCATTCACATCACAAGCATTTTTCTAATGAGTTCTCCTAGTGGGCTGAGCAGGGCTGGGAGCTTGCGGATGTAGGAGAGGGCAGGAGGGGAAGCAACAGGCTTGGCCAACTCCAGCTTGAGATATAATTGACATATAACATTGTGCAAATTCAAGGTGTACAAGCCCGGGAGTGGCAGGCAGAGGGAGAGGGAGAAGCTGACTCCCCGCTGAGCAGGGAGCCTGATGTGGGGCTCCATCCCAGGACCCTGAGATCATGACCCCAGCCGAAGGCAGATGCTTAACTGACTGAGCCACCCAGGCGCCCCTCCCCAGATCAATAATACATGTTGTCTATGGCCTTCTGACCCGGTCATTATTCAAAATATTGGCATTTTGTTCATCATGGCTTTTTTGGGGGGGCATTAATTTTGACTTAAAAATGCATTAAAATATCATTCACCTTGATTCCTGAGGTTTTTTTTTTTTTTTTAAGATTTTATTCATTTGAGACACAGATACTGAGAGAGAAAGCATGAGCAGGGAGAGAGGGAGAGGGAGAGGGAGAAGCAGGCTCCTTGCTGAGCCAGGAGCCCGATGTGGGGCTCGATCCCAGGACCCCGGGATCATGACCTGAGCCGAAGGCAGACGTTTAACCATCTGAGCCACCCAGGTGCCCCGATTCCTGAGGTTTTTGGTGACCCTTTACATTTTGTTTTTGATGTGGATGCTTCACCTAGTTCTTTGTAGCCTCAGCTCTGCCTAAGCAGCAACTGCTTATGCTTGGAGTCTCTTAGAAGGTTCTCATGAGTCAAATCCTTTGGTTTGTGTCACCTCTCTCGAAGCTGGTCCCAAGGGTGAGAGCTATACCACCCTCCTAGATTACCCTCCTCCCTTCCAGCTCACGCCCCGGGGCGTCCTTCCACCAAAGCAAATGCATTAAACACACACCCACATGCATACACACAAACAGAAGCCCACCAACAAAATGCTGCAGCCTCCTTCATCCAAATCAAAGGCTTTCAGACCCACCAACATGTGCAGAGAGACTTCTGGAGGTCACTGGACTACTAGTTAGCTCTGCAAACAGCTGAGCTCTGAATCAGCTTGGGCTGGCCAAGCTCTCCCTGCTGAATAGGGTTGATTTTTCTTCCTTAAACAGAAGGCAGTTCAACTTTGAAATATCTCCACACTCCAAAGAGAGAACGTGAATCTCTGGAAGACAGCTAAGATCCTTACCCAAAACACTCACACAGAGGTTTTAACATCTGATAACAATTTAAGGCATCCCAAAGATGTGCTAGCAGAAGTCGAAATGTTAAGCTAAATAAAAGGATGATCTGGATGGTATTTTAGGCATCTGAATAGTGTTGGGTTTCACTCATCTTTGTGGCCCTGAGGCCTCAATATTAGGTTGTTGAAAGAGCAAAGAGGGAGCACCTGGGTGGCTCAGTCAGTTATTCGTCTGCCTTTGGCTCAGGTCATGATCCCGGGGTCCTGGGATGGAGACCCGCGTCGGGCTCCCTGATCAGTGGGGAGTCTGCCTCTCCCTCTGCTCCGCTCCCTGTTCATGCTCTGTCTCTCTTTCAAATGAATAAATAAAATCTTAAAAAAAAAATAGAGCAAAGAGGAAATGGGAGGTTTTAGGTGAGGGCTTAGACAAGCCTATGACACTCCAGGCAAAATTTCACTAGAGTGAAGGGACTGTGGGAGCTGTTTTCAAAATCCAACACCCCACTTTTCTTAGCTGTGTCACCTGGCTTGTTAGTTAACCTCTCTGAGCCTTGGTCTCCTCATCTGTGAGACTTTTTTTTTTTCTTCCCTTCAAAAAGGTTTATTGTTTCCATCTGGTCCATGGCTTGGGCGAGGGCTCTGGGTGGCTGAACAGCTGCCTAGGGGCTACAGGGAGAAGCTCGGGCACAAGCCCTTGCATGGGGGGCTGGGGGTGGGGCAGGATGCCTGAGGGGCACCTGAAAGGCTGCTGGGCTCCAGGGGCCCCAGTTGTGCTCCAGGGTGAACCTTTCAAAGAGGTCCTCGCCCAGCCCTGCCTGGGGGCGGCAGCCAGCACAGGTGAGTCAGGTGATCGCCCAACTTCTGGAACTTCACCTGCTCCCCTAGGAAGCGGTTCTCCAGGAGAGATGGGGTATTGACAGTACCAGTTTCCCACTGTTGGGAGGATTTCATGGCCTAATTAATTCCAGTTGAAAGAGGCCTGGCACACAGTAAACACTCAATAGAAGTATATTCTTTTTTTTTTTTTTTTTTTAAAGATTTCGTTTATATATTTGACAGAGAGAGACACAGAGAGAGAAGGAACACAAGCAGGGGGAGAGGGAGAGGAAGAAGCAGGCTTCTTGCCGAGCAGGGAGCCTGATGTGGGGCTTGATCCCAGGACCCTGGAATCATGACTTGAGCCGAAGGCAGACGCTTAACAACTGAGCCACCCAGGTGCCGCAATAAAAGCACATTCTTATTTTGTAAATTATTTTGTTGTTCATTAAGGTGGAAAAGCATTAGAGATTGACTCTTGCTTTTCCAGATGGCCCTTCTAGGTTTTGAGCAGGTATTCCTCCTCTCCGAATTAACAATAGTTGGTCCTTGAACAACACAATTGAACTGCACATGTCCAATTACACGTAGATATTTCTCAATAAATACAGCACTGTAAAAGTATTTTCTCCCCCTTACGATTTTCTTGATAACATTTTCTTTTCTCTAGCTTGCTCTATTGCAAGAATACGGCATAGAATACATATAACATACAAAATATGTTTTAATTGACTGTTTATGTTATCAGGGAGGCTTCCAGCCACTAGTAGGCTGTTCGCAGTTAAGGTTTGGGAGGTTGAGAAGTTATATGTGGATTTTCAACTGCGTGGGGGGTTGGTGCCCCAATTTCCACCTTGTGTGAGGGTCAGCTTAATACCCCCATCTGGGAGTTTTGGGGAAGGTGCATTGCTTTTCTCAGCTCATATTTCCTCTTTTCCCTTCTTGCCATTTGCTGTCAGCTTCTGCCACTCAATGAGGGGACGGAGCATCACAAATTTGCAGACACGTTTTAGATGCAGGGCAATTCCCCTCTGTGTATTGCTTGTTGGACCTCAGCCCTTCATCACAGGAACCATCATTTCCTCAATCTCCTGTGGGGCTTCTTGGTCTGGGTGTTGCAGGGATAGAATGTAGCGAGTCTGAGAACTTGCATAGGAAAAAGTTACAAACATTTACTTTGGCCAAGTCTACTTTTCTTTTTAAACGTTTTATTTATTTATTTGACAAAGAGAGACACAACAAGAGAGAGAACACAAGCAGGGAGAGTGGGAGAGGGAGAAGCAGGCTTCCCACTGAGCAGGGAGCCCGATGTGGAGCTGGATCCCAGGACCCTGGGATCATGACCTGAGCCGAAGGCAGACGCCCAATAACTGAGCCACCCAGGCGCCCCTCGCTGAGTTTACTTCTAATAGAGCAATTTCTTGGTTATGAAAGTTGGCGACAAACAGTGTAGTAGGGGCATCACCCATAATTCTGCCACCAGTAGGTGTCAGATATTTTCCTCTTACACATTACAGTGGTTGTGGCTATCTGGAAATATTATCCACTCATCCTTATGTTGGAATTAGGGTAGTTATTAAACTCTGCTCTGGATCTTGTTACCTAATGCATTCATCAAGAAGCACCTGTGTTACAATATCTCAGATTGGTTTTTGTAAAAGTTTCAGAGACTTTATTTAAAAATAAGTGGTTTTGCTTGTGATCTTAGGGATTTTACTTTATGTGCTTTTCGATGTTCTTCTGAGCACAGTTATGTGGGCTTCCCCAGACTATGACAGTTTTGTGGGCCACAGCGGGGCTTAGGAGTGTGAATGGATATGTACGCCTGTGTGCTGGGGAGGCGGCCTGGGGACCGCAGTTGCTACTTAGCTCTGGCCAGTGGGCGCCAGGTGGGAGTGCAAGTCCAATATTGCCAAGTTTTCAGGTTTTTTTTTTTTTTTTTGGAAAAGCCAGAAATCTGGATTTTTCTGTGAACTCTCCTTTATAAAAATATTGGTTCAAGGGGCACCCGGGAGGCTCAGTCAGTTAAGCATCTGCCTTCGGCTCAGGTCATGATCTCAGGGCTCTGAGATCGAGTCCCACATCGGGCTCCCTGCTCAGGGGGGAGCCTGCTTTTCCCTCTCCCACTCCCCCTGTTTGTGTTCCCTCTCTCTCTGGTAAATAAATAAATAAAATCTTTAAAAAATATTGATTCAAAATTTAAAAGAGACATGTGGGATAAATGAAACACCTTAGCCAGCTTCCGACTGATGTGCTCTGATCTATGCAGCTGGATGATGAGGATGATGATGATAGATAGATAGATAGATACACACGGGGCACCTGCTCTGGGCCAGGCATACATCAGTGCATTCAATGCTTACGAACATTCTATGAGGTAGGTACTACTATTTTTCCTATGTTTTAGGTGAGGAAACTACATGCAGAGAGGTTACGTAAGTACCCAAAGTGGCACAGCTAGGAAGTGCGTAAGTGTGGGAACTTGAACCGAAGCCACCTGCCCTCCGAGGCAGCCCCTGACCAGGGGGCTGGTGTCCCTGACGGTGTGTGACATAGCGGGCCAGGAAGCATGGCCCCCTCTGGCATGGTGACTCTGGGAGCCCTGTACAGACAAGGGCCATTTTTTGGGTTGACTGAGGGCTGAGGACCAGATGCTCCCCCCTTACCCCATACTCGAGCCTCAGGCCCCAGACTGCGCAAGCCCTGAGATGAGCTGGAGACCCAGTAGGGCTGAGGTGACGTATTCCAGGGGACCAGTGGCCTGCAGGATCAAGGTCTGAGGTTACAGGAGGTATGGGTTGAATTGTATCCCCCCAAAAGATTTGTCTATCTGGAACCCCAGCATGCGACCTTTTTTGTTTTGTTTTGTTTTTTTTTTAAAGATTTTATTTATTTATTTGACAGAGAGAGACAAAGTCAAAGAAGGAACGCAAGCAGGGGGAGCCAGGAAAGGGAGAAGCAGGCCTCCCACTGAGTGGGGAGCCTGATGCGGGACTCGATTCCTGGACCCCGGGATCATGACCTGAGCCGAAGGCAGACGCTTAACCACTGAGTCACCCAGGCGCCCTCATGCGACCTTTTTTGGAATAAGAGTCTTTGCAGATGTGATTCAGGTAAGGACCCCAAGATGAGGTCATCCGGGACCAGGGTGGGCCCCGAAGCCAAGTGAGAAGGAAAGAGGACCACACCAAACACAGGGCCGTGTGCACACGGAGGGAAAGATCGGAGGGACAGGGCCACGAGCCAAGGGGCGCCTAGCGGCGGGAGCTGGGAGAGGCATCCAGAGTCCTCCCCTGAAGCCCCAGGAGGGAGCTCAGCCCCGCGGCCACCTGCCTTTCCTACTTGCAGCCTCCAGAGCTGGGGGCGGGGGTTGCTGTTTTAAGGCACTCTGTGGTAATTTGTTCACGCCTGCGCTGTGCGGACTTGTCCCCTGGTCGTGACCGTGGCCTTGCGCTCGCCCTTCCCTGCACGCGGCGGGGCCGAGCAGGCCGGAACCCTGGCCTCCACGCTGACGAGGGCGACGAGAGTGGCCTCCGTCTGCCCGAGTGCAGGGTGAGGGCCGTGCTTTTCCATCGAAGAAGGAGTTTCGGGCTTTGATAAATGACGGTTTAATGCTGGCTGCACAGTTGGGCAACACCAATCATCATCATTAGTGCTGGACTAGCAGGGTGAGGCGCCAGCCCGGCTGTCCTCGGCCGGTGGGGCGTGACTCCTCTCGCCAACCCTTCCTGGGCCCTGGAGGGGGCAAAGGGAATCATCAGAAAGAGGAATGTTCTCTGCAAAGCTGGACCAGGCCTTCTGGGGAGCTGAAAAGCTGAATTGGGGAGTGGGGTCTGGAGGACTTGCCCCATCTTCCAACTTTTCTTTTTTCTTTTAAAAAATATTTATTTATTTATTTTGAGAGAGAGAGAGACAGCAGGGGGAGGGGCAGAGGGAGAGGGAGAGAGAATCTCAAGCACACTCTGAGCTGAGTGTGGAACCCCATGTGGGCTCGATCTCACGACCCTGAGATCATGAGCCTGAGATCATGACCTGAGCTGGAATCAAGAGTTGGACAGCTTAACTGACTGAGCCACCCAAGCGTCTCTCCAACTTTTCAAGAGAATCCAAAACTCCAGGTTATTTTGTTTTCATTGTGATTAAATATACACAATGTAAAACTGACCCTTTTAGCCATTTAAATTCTGGGACATGAAGTCCATTCGCACTGTTCTGCCACCCTCACCACCCTCCCTCTCTAGAATGTCTATTTTCCCAAACTGAAACTTCGCAGTCATTAAACCAACTCCCCCCAGCCCCTGGAAACCACTGTTTTACTTTCTGTCTCTATGAATTTGAGCAGGATATTTGTAAAGAGTGAAATCTCATCCTTTGAACAAGTGGGCTCCTTCCCCACAGGCCACCAGAATGTAGCCGGGTATTTCCCACGTTCCAAATGAACATAACCACAGAACCCAAACCAAACCCTTGATTTTCCCCACCAGGTCTTGCTCCATATTTGACCTCTATCCTCTCTTACCCCAAATGCAACTGTCAGCCAGCCCTGTCCGGGTGACTTTCCTCATCCATCTCGAACCTGGTCGCTTCTTACCGTCTCTACCATTTCAGTCCTCATGCAACACATCTTGATCTGGACCTGAGTGGTCCCTACAATCTGGTCTTCCCCCTAACATCTCCTGTGGCTTTGGAACCAGAAAGCCTGGGTTCAACTTCGGACTCTCTTGCTTCTTAGTCACATGATTTGGGATGCATCTCGCAATGTCTGTGTGCTTCAGTTCCTTCCTTCAACGAATGGAAGTAACAGTGAGACCCATCTCGGGGGATGCAAAGAGCTCATCCATATAAAGGCAATTAATGCAAAGGATTTTATTATTATTATCATAAAACAATCATGGTTGCTATATCTAGAATTTTACAATATAATTTTTATTTACATGTCTATCCATCTCATACTGGGAATCCCTGGAAAATAGGCATCATGGCTAACCGATCTGTCTTTCCCCAGAGTCTGGACCATGATCTGTACTTATTTAGTAGGTGCTCAAGTAATGTTTGGGAAAGGAAGGATAAAAGGAAGGGAGGAAGGAAGGAAGGAAGGGAGGGAGGAAGGAAGTTTTTTCAATGAAAGGTTAGGACACACCTAATGTATCAGGTCTGAAGAGAGAACCTCTTCTGGTATCTCTGGATGGGTGGGATCCCCACTTTCACCCCAGATCACAGGAATGCATCACCTTCTTGGTCCACTTACTGCTAAGTAACAAACTACCCCAATACTCAGTGGCCTAAAACCATAACCAGTAGATTATATCTCTTGATTTTGTGGGTCAGGAGTTTAGGCAGAGCTCACCTGGGCAGTTTTCCTGTTCCTCATGGTGTCACTGAGATCTGTTGAAGGCTGGTGGGTGGGCTGGTCACTCGAGGTCTGGTTCCTGGGCCAGGATGGCTGCACAGCTGGGACCATCTACCACATGCGACCTCCACAGTAGGGTGACATCAGGGATCAGAGTCCTTGTGTGGAGGAGGCTGGATTCCCCCAGAGGAGGGTCCCAAGGGGCTGGGGTAGAGCAGCAAGCAGGGCGTCTTATGACTAGCCCAGGAAGTCCTAGAACACCCCTTCCACTGTATTCTGCTGGCCAAGCAAATCTCTAAGGCCGCTCAGATTCAAGGGGAATGGAATCAGATCCTACTTCTCTATGGGAAGACCAGCAAAGAATTTTTGGCACTGTTAATCTACTACTCTCCCTCTCTCCCTTGCAAGGGTTTTATTTATTTTTTTAAGATTTATTTATTTATTTTGAGAGCGAGAGAGCGAGAGATGAGTGGGGCGGAGGAAGAGAAGCTCAAGCAGACTCCCCGCTGAACGAGGAGCTGGACACGGGGCTAGATCCTACAGCCCATGAATCATGACCTGAGTCCAAACAGAGATGCTCAACGGACTGAGCCACCCAGGTGCCCCTCCCTTGCAAGTGTTTTAAACCAGGGGTCCCTGGGTCTCAAGGACAGTTTTCAGTGAATCTGGGAATGCCCTGAGTGTAGTTTTGTACAGATGTGCCAAATGTGCATTTTTTTCCCCCAGGGAGATTGGCTGTCAGGAGGATTACGAATCACCCCTGCGCGGTGGTCTTCCTTTCTACTGAGTCGCATCTCATCTCATGGCTTAAAAATTTTCCCAAGAAAACATGAACAGGGTGACAGAAGCTATTCAAATAATGCAGAAAGGCAGGCGGTGCTTTAATTCCCTCCCTCCTCCATCCATTCCCCTCCTCAGAGAGAGTCCCTCCAAACAGTTTGGCGTGAGACTTTTGTGATGTTTTCCCATGCATTACATAGATGTAGAAAGTTTTTGAAAAGGTAAATAGCCTCATTCTCCACGTTTTTTAAATTTTGTGTATTTTCACTTTTTTTGAAGATTTAGTTTATTCATTTGAGAGAGAGAGCGAGAGAGCGCAGAGGCAGAGGCAGAGGGAGGAGCAGACTCTCCACTGAGCAAGGAGCCTGATGCGGGACTCGATCCCGGGACCCTGAGGTCATGAGCTGAGCTGAAGGCAGACGCTTCACCGACTGAGCCACCCAGGTGCTCTCAGTTGCCTTCTCCTTAAATGGGCACCGTAATGGCACCCTTTAAAGTTATAATGGCGCTTCCATCAGATTGCATGGAAGGTACTCTTAGCAAAGTCTGGACTATACTAAGTTCCCAATTATTGGCAACAATTTGTATTATTATCTCCAAAGTGTTTCCGGTGTAGCAGTTGTAGAGGGACAGATGCTGAATATGTCAGTCTTGTTAATCAAAGCTGCTCCTCCATCCTTCAGACTCTTCCTGTAGAGAGGCTCAAATATCTAAGGTTTAGTCTTACCCTTCAGTAGGATAATCTTACAAGAATCACAGCTATAATAACTAATCTCACTGACTCTGTCAAGTGGCCAATACCCCCATTTTATCCTTCCAGCCCTATGAGGAAGGACCAATAATTTCACCCATTTGGCAGATGGGGAAACTGAGGCAGTGAGCGGTCGAATAACTGTCCTGAGATCCCACCTCTGGTAATCTGGCGGAGCTGGGCACTGAATTGGTCAGTTAGGCCCATGACTCATGCTCCTTCCCACAGTTTATAAAATTTTCTGGATTGAAGTTGATATAGCAAGTATGGGTGATTGGATGGTGATGTGGAAGAGTATGGAAGGTGGGTTCCCTAAAGAGACACCTGCTGAAGGCTCTACCTTTCAATGAAACTGGGCACCAGTTGGTGTTCATTCTGCAAGCGAATGAACCATGAAAACAGAGGCTGCCCCAGTGTCTGGCCTGGCCCCATCCCTTCGGGGTTTCTCCTCCAAGTAGAGCCCAGGATAGCAGGGTGGGGGAGGGGAGAGAAGGAAATTGCCTCCTGCTCAGCAGTGGTCACAGGCTTGGTGGCACTGTCTCTTGGGTGGTGTCCTTCCCACAGATGTGAGTCCAAGGGGGGGGGTCACTTCATTTGTCCTACCTCAGTTTTCTGTGATGTGAAGATAAAATTGTTCACCTTGCATGACATGGGGACAGCTGGTGATCATGTATATGGTAAAGCTTTACCAAGGCCTGGCACACAGTAGTTTCTCAGGAAAATCTAGTTCCTCTGCGGGGTCTTTCTGTTCCTCGCCAAGAAGGAAGAGTTATGCATTAGAAGGTGTGTTTTGATTGTCGGGCTATCATTTCTCTTTTTGGGAATAATCTGTCAATTATTTCCTTCTGAATGCTTCCCCCAGTCTACCTCCATGGGCTTTGGGTGGAATTCACTCTACCCCTGAATCTGGGAATGGGCCTGGAACTCTGGGCTTGGCAGCTGGAACCTTCTATCCCTCTGGCCCTCTGGTGTGGGGATAAGCATGTGACATAGGGGGAACCATGGCCAGGGAAATGGCATACACTGAACAGCTGGGATTAGTCTCCTAGCCATGAAGGAGAGACCTGAACACTGAAACAAAGTTGCTCCTGGGGAAGAAAGGAGCATGGGTGCTGCTTAGATAACCCACCAGTGCCCAACACAATGGTTCTCTCGCTGCTGAGGGAGCAGAGGGATGCAGAAACTTGCCCAAGAAGAGCCGCATGATTCCAGACCCCATGTTCTTAACCATAACCCAATAATTTGCATTTTGGCTTGAACCAGTTTAGGCGGTTTTGTGTATAACCTTCAACAGATAGTAATCTCCTTGAGGGCATGAGCCATCTATGGCCTGTTCTCCAATTCATCCTCACGACCCAGCCTGGTGCTTGGCCGAGGTGGGGGGTCAACAAACTTTTGGTGAATTAATGAGAGTGCACAAGAATGCCATGAGGGGGAGTCGTGCGTCTTTAGGTCTCCAAGGATTACTAGACCTCCTTTTTAGACTCGGATGTGCATACAGATCACCTGGGACTTCCTTAAAATGCAGATTCGGATTCAGCAGCTCCAGGAGAGGGCCTGAGATTCTGGATTTCTGATAAGTTTCTAGGCAATGTTGATGCTGTTGTTTCAAAACCACACTTCGAGAAATAAAGTCTGGTGGCTATGTATCCCTGTGACAATCACTAAGGCTATTAAGCATCCTAAACGTGGCTAATCCAAACCAAGATGTACTGTAAGCGCAAAATACACACTGGATTTGGAAGATTTATTTAAAAAAAGACCCTATAGACTATATTTTATAATGTTTATATTATAGGGTGAAATTATGTTTTGGATATATTGAATAAAAAATATATATGTATATATATATGTATATATATATATATATATATATATACACACATATATATATAATTAAAACCTGGTTCTTGTTTCTTTCAACGTGGCTACTAGAAATTTGAACATACAGATGTGGCTTACATTATTTCTTTTGGACAATGCTGGTTAGACTGTTGGCTGCGCATGAGTAAGAAAAAGTGTCTTCAATGCTGAGTTTTTATTCCTACTGGACCCTGGGTCAACAGGGTCAAACACTGCAGAGAAATCAAGAGCGAGAAAGACTGAGGAGAGAGACGGATGCCAGAATTTTCTAGAAAGAGCCGCGTGTCAATGGAGCCAGGAAAAAGATAGTATTACTGACTGAGGAGAGGATAGGGAGACTGTGGGGATTAGGCTTTTCTGCTCAAAAATTTGATGAGATTTTTGTTCCATGGATGAAACAAAACTCAGGCAAAAATTTTAATTTTTTTAGCGAGACTCGTTAAGGGTGGGGGTAAAGGGGATTTTCAGCGGCATACCCCATGACTGCAATTTTCCTCCCAGGCGGATACCACACATGGACAGATGAGTCAACTGCGAGACTATCTGTGTTGCCAAACAGTGTAACAAACAAAAGGTCCGACATCGGGAGGAGTGAATAAATCAGTCTTGTGCTGGTAGAACACAGGAAGCTGAGGCCAGGCTTTGCAGCATGGACACAGCTCAAAAATTAATGTTGAGTAAAAAACAAGTTGCAGAGAGATAAGTGCAGAGTGATAGTGTTGGTATGAAGTTTAAAAAACACGTAAAACAACACTGTATATCATATAGGGATAGAAATATAAAAACATAAAGATATGCATAGGAATGAACAACATCAAATTCAGGATAGTGGTTATCTTAGGAGAGAAGGAACAAAATATGCTCCAAGAGGGGAGGGCTCACAGGGGTCTACTGTAAGAACATTTTGGATGCATTTATTTACTCATTAAAGAAAAACAGCTGCTCAAAGCCATAGTCCATTATGAGCTCATAAGATATTGCTACTATAATTTTATTGTTAAAATTCCTTCTATTGCTCTGTTAGTTTTATTTTTTAACTAACTGCTCTGCAATTAGTTTTATTTTTTAATCCCTTGCTTTCATTTTTTTGTGTTTATCACAGCCATGCACACCCTTGGTTAGAAGACTGAAATCTCTCTTCAAGGTTTGTTAACTAAATAAAGTTTTTCCTTTTTTAAAAAAACTGGGCAGTAGGAACACAGGTGTTGGCTTTGTTACTCACCAATATCTTTTTGTAAATCTGAAACATTTCATTAAAAATGCTTAGATGTGGGGAGCCTAGGTGGCTCAGTTGGTTGAGTGCCTGACTCTTTTTTTTTTTTTTTAAAGATTTTATTTATTTATTTGAGAGAGAGAGAATGAGAGACAGAGAGCACGAGAGGGAAGAGGGTCAGAGGGGGAAGCAGACTCCCCGCCGAGCAGGGAGCCTGATGTGGGACTCGATCCCGGGACTCCAGGATCATGACCCGAGTGGAAGGCAGTCGCCCAACCAACTGAGCCACCCAGGCGCCCGAGTGCCTGACTCTTTTTTTAAAGATTTTATTTATTTGAGAGAGAATGAAGAGAGAGCCGCACGAGAGGGGGAAGGGTCAGAGGAAGAAGCAGACTCCCTGCTGAGCAGGGAGCCCGATGCAGGACTCGATGCAGGACTCAATCCTGGGACTCCAGGATCATGACCTGAGCCGAAGGCAGTCCTTTAACCAACTGAGCCACCCAGGCGCCCACACCCGACTCTTGATTTCAGTTCACTTCATGATTCCAGGGTCATGGGATCGAGCCCCACATTGGGCTCCATGCTCAGCTCCTAGTCTGTGTCCCTCTCTCTCTGCTCCTCCCCCAACATGCACGTGCATGCTCTCTCTCTCTCAAATAAATAAATAAATAAATAAAATATTTAAAAACATGCTCATTCATAAAATCATTATAAAAAATGAACAATCTTCCTTCAGAATAACTCTCTGTCTACAAATTTAGTGATCTTAAGCTTCTTTAAGACTGGGGTTTGTCCGTCTCCCATTCTACTAGCTTCTTTTTTCCTTGGAGTCAATGATCACTCTGATTGTCTCTTCCATGTCATGCTTACCACATCCAAGTACTGTCGTTTGGAAGTTTGGCAGGGGGTTCATAATTCAGGTGAATTTTCCTAAGCTGTATTCGTCGTGGTGGTGGACGTAGTTTAAAAAGTATGATAAAAAATAATAAAAAGTGTGATCGATATTATAACTGCAACTTGGATGACAGCTAGGAAATTCCTCCCCCTTGATATCTAGGTAAAAATGCCTTGAAGTCCCCATTCCTGAAGCCTGTGCTGTTCCAAAGCCTTCCCAAAGATTTCATCTAATTCCGGTGGGGATTTAGGGAATTTAGGGCATACTTTCTCTTGGGCTCTGGTTTCTGAGTGTGCTGTCTCTTTCTCCTTCCTGCCTCCCTGAAACTGTCTCACCTTCATTTTAAACTATAGAAATCCACTCAGACCTATCATTTCATAGGTATCGAGGACCTTGTCGACTATTTCTTAGGACAAACAGAGCAGGGTTTTACATACCAACATGTGAACGTATTTTATTGGGATCTGCTGGCATTGTTCTTCCTAAAATGTCTGTAGGGGCTGTTATTGGTTTTGCTTGTCTAGTTTCCTTCCTCTTTATCTTGGTACCACAATGTGTATTTTCGTGGGGAAACCAATCTACCTTGCTTTCAGGCTTTTGGGGGGACCAAAGCTCTCTAGGGACAAGACTAGGTAGTTATTATCCCCATTTTATAAAGAAAAAATAGTGGGATGTCAGGAGGCTTCTCTGTGTTAATGAAGATCAAAGAGTTAGTGAGTGCATGCTTTGGAATTTGAACTCACATCTAACACTAAAGCTTGTGCTCATACCCACTGTGGTATAAGAATACCATCAGACTGGTAGTAACCATATAGCATCAACTCCCAGGCTCTATCTCCCTTCCAGACTTTCCATTGAGCTCCAAATTTGTATATTCAACTGATATGTAATAACTTCACTTGAATGTCTTAGGTATGGGTAAGCATTTAAAAAAAAGGTTCGTGGATTCTTTGACACAACATCCTCCAAGGACCGAAGCTTAATTTCCCTCTCCTTGAGTGTGGATTCAATTAATGATTTGCTTCTAATAGAATATTATGGGAACAACGGTGTGTGATTTCCAGGTCTAGGTCATAAAAGGCACTGTGACTTCAGCCTTACTCTTTTGGATCTCTCACTGTGGGGAAAGTCAGCTGCCACGATGGGAGGACATTCAACAAGTACTATGGGGAGATCTATGTGGGGAGGAACGGAGGCCTCCGGCCAATGGCAGTATGAGGGAGCCATCTTGGAGAGTGGGCCCCCAGCCCCAGGCAAGCCTTCACATAAGACCACAGCCCCTGTTGATATCTTGACTGCCACCTCACGAGAGACCCTGAGCCAGAACCATCCAGCTATGGTGCTCCCAAGTTCCTGACTCACAGAAACTGCAAGATAATAAATATTTGCTGTTTTATGATAGACAGTTTTGGGGAAATTGATTATATAGCAACAGATTAATACAGCATCTCAAACATGACATGTCAAGAGCTGAACTCTTAATCTTCATTCTGCAAATGGAACTTTCCTTCTGTCTTCTCTATTCAGAAAATGACAGTGTCATGATTCTTGTCCCTCATGGTAAAACCTTGAAGACATCCTTAAAACTTGTCTTAATTTCACAACCCAAGTCAAATGTAAAAGCAATCTCATTGTCCGAACTTTAAAATGTATAAAAAACCCAATCATGTCTTCCCACATCCTCAGTTACTGCCCTGGTCCACCCCCATTACCTCTCACCAGGTTGGCTGCAATTGCCATCTACCTAATATCCCCCTTTTCCTGGAACTGCTAGCATCAATTCTGAATACAGTAGCCGGAAAGATCCTTTAAAAATATGAAACAGATGGTCAATTCCTCTGCTCCAAATGCCTCATGGTTATTCTTTTTCTAGATCTATGAGCTACTCCCTTCTTTCACTTCCTTCAGATCTTTGCCCAACTATCACCTTCTTAGTGAAGACTTTTCTATTGAGCATTCTCCATAGTGTGTATTTTACTTATTTATTTTCTCTTTCCCTTCTAGAATGATGTCTACTTAAAGAGAGGGACTTTGTTGTCTGTTGGGTCCCCAGAATCCAGAATGATTCCTGCACATAGTAGGTACCCTATAAATATTTACTGAACAAGCACACTGCTGTTTCCTAAGAGCTGTTGTCCTTGGGGGAACTACCTGGGAAGCCAGTTACAAACAAGAATGCCCAAACACAATCTTAGGTACCCAGTGAGAGTCTGATGAAAACTGGAGGATTGTAAGATGTGTCCCTAGGAATCTTTACTACATTTGTCTCCTAATCTTTCAGCAAAATTTGTTATTTCTGCTTTAACAGAGGCAAGGAAAATAGTAAAATATATTGAAATTGGTTTGTATTAAAAGAACTCTTTTGTAGTTAGGGCAGTAAATTATAGACATAGGATTCAATATGGGCCATAAATTGAATATTTTAGTGTGAGTAGAGTTGTATTGACTGTTCCTTTGGGGATTAGAGTTTATTTCCTAAGCTTTTGTTCACTACATCATGAGTCTTTTCAATAAAACGATCTCCTTGCCTGACAGCCAGACAAGACTTTCAGTGATGCAAGGGAATTTTATCGGGTGTGGTTAACTCAGAAAATGGTTCTCTGAAGATACTTTATGACCAAATATTTACTAATGTCCCTTAGCAGGCCCAGTTAATTTCAGAATGCCTAAGAAAGCCAATAAATGTGAACGAGGACACACACACACACACACACACACACACACACGCGCGCGCGCGCGCTCTCACAAATACACATCCACTGTTTTTGCTCCTCTGTTTTAAGTAGAGCAAAACCAAGAAATGTTGCTAAAATAAAAAGCTTGATGTTATCGTGACCTTGATAGCAAAAGTTCTTGGGCAGATGAAAGAGATTAGGACTAGTGGGCATGTCATGCAGAAATTTTCATCCATCCATCCCTCCATCCATCTTTTTAAGCAGGTGGGCATTTGTTTTATAATACTTGGATTCAAGCTTTATAATTTATTACTTTTCTAACTAGGCAAATTTATCCTACCCTTTATCAGAGTTCGATGGAAAGCAAGAAACAAAATCGACTCTTCAATTTTGAAATGTAGAGGGTAGCTGACGAGTGACCAGCTGCAGGACTGGGCTGGGGGAGGGCAGGAAACAGGTTGAGCTCTGAGATTTCAGGGAATAGGAGTGAACTGAGTCTCGCCTGGATGAGGAAGAGCGTGAGAGGCCCGCACCCCTGCTTGTCCCTTGGCACAGTCTGGAACGGTGTGGTCGGCAGCCTCTGAGAGGGCCCCACTGACCCCTGCGTCCCAGTGTTCAGGTCGTTGTGTGATTGCCTCCCCTTGAGTGTGGCTGGACCTAATGGCTTGCTTCTAAGGAACAGAATGAGGCAAAAGTGAGGGGGTATCACTTTCGTATTTGTTACAGAAGCCTGGCTTCTGTCTCATTGCAATCTCTTGTTTCCTCGTTTGCTTGCTGTGGTGAAGCAACTGTCCTGTGTGAGCCACCCTAAAGACAATCCCACGTGACAATGAACTGACAGAGACCTCCAGCCAATAGCCGACGCGGAGCCGAGGCCCTCAGTGCCACAGCCCATGAGGAACTAATCTTGCCCCCACCACTGATTTGATCTGGAAGTGGATCCTGCCCCATCTGAACTATGAGATGAGACCACGGCTCTGGCTGACATCTTGGTGGCAGTCTGTGACAGACCCTGAGCCAGAGGACCCAGCTAAGCCAGGCCTGGATTCCTGCCCCACTGAAACTGTGAGATCAGACATGTTTGTTGTTTTAAGTTACTAAATTTGGGGACAATTTGTTATGTGGGATATTAGTTTCCTCGGACAGCCATAGTAACATACTAGAGACTGGGTGGTTTCAGGCATCAGGAAGTAATTTTCTCCCAGTGCCAGAGGCCAGAAGTCCAAAATCAAGATGTCAGCACATCCACGCTCCCTCTGAAGGCTCTCGGGAAAGATCTGGTCCTGGCCTGTCTCCTAGCTTCTGGTCGCCTCAGGCATTCCTTGGCTCATAGATGGGCCATCCCCCTGTGTCTCTTCACATCATCTTCCCTTTGTGCATCCATGTCTGTGTCCAAATTGCCCTTTCTTTATAAGGGTACAAGTCAGATTGGATTAAGGCCCCCTCTCATCTTAAATTGATTACATCTGCAAAGACCCTATTTCTAAGTAAGTCTGCATTTGCAAGTACTGGGGGTTAGGACTTCAACATATCTTTTTTGAGGGGGATACAATTCACCTAACAACCAGCAATAGGTCACTAATTTGGAGAGTTAATCTCCCCCCCTCCAAATTTGGGCACAATTATTAGAGTAAGGGGAAAATGGGTGCTATACCATAAAAAAAACAAAGACCCCAAGGTCTATTATAAGTTCTTATCCAATAGAATTGAGCTGTCTGGTATCATAGTCACCAGCTACAGGTGGCTACTGACAATTTGAAATGTGACTGGTCCAAACTGAGATGTGCTGTGAGTGTACAATACACACTGATTTTTGTAGACTTACAATGAGAAAAAAAGAATGTAAAATATTTATCAAGACATTTTGTATACTGATTCCTCTTGAAATAGTATTTTAGATACATTGGGTTACATGAAATATATTATTATTTTTTTGATAGTTGCATCTATTTTTTTCTTTAAATTTTTTATTGTTATGTTAATCACCATACATTACATCATTAGTTTTTGATGTAGTGTTCCATGATTCATTGTTTGTGCATAACACCCAGTGCTCCACGCAGAACGTGCCCTCTTTAATACCCATCACCAGGCTAACCCATCCCCCAACCCCCCTCCCCTCTAGAACCCTCAGTTTGTTTTTCAGGGTCCATCGTCTCTCATGGTTCATTTCCCCCTCCGATTTACTACCCTTCGGTCTACCCCTCCTGCTATCTTCTTCCTCACATGAAATATATTATTACATTTAATTTCACCTGTTTATTTATGAAATGTTGCTACTAGGAAATTTAACCTTACACCTATGTGGCTTGCATGATATTTCTGTTAGGTGTTGTTTGCGCTACAGTTTGGGATGTTTCTACTCTGTTCTATTTGGAGGGAATTTTTTCCCCTCCCTAGATTTAAGCAAAGCTTCAAGGCTCTAGAAAACCATGGAAATGGGCCTCTGATCTTGACTGCTTGTGATCAAAACTGAGATACTTGCTGTCCAAAGTATTTTTACTCCTTCAAAGCCAGGTGGCTCACCCATTCCAAGTTCGAACACAGGGTTTCTTCACTAAAGTGGTCAAGCCATGACACCTTTCAGCCAGCTATAGAAGAGTGTGAGTTTCCATATTGGCACCTCTACTAGGTCAGGCCCCTCTGGGAGTGTTGGGGGGAAATGATGGATTGATGCAATCCTCCATCTGCCTACCAACCCTTGGTTCCTAGGACTGGGCCACTGATGCCTCGCTTTCCACCTCCAACCCTTGAAGGTCCTCTCTTTGGACAATCAAGATCCTTCTAGCATCTTGTATTTGGAAACAAGGGCCTATTCATTCTTCCCTGGGGAAAAGAGACATTGAGGGCAGGCTGCTTTCAGAGCATATGGGCAATGGAAATATCTTCTACTGTTTCTCTATTTCGGGCTGAACAAGACAAATTAATATTTCAATAAATAATCCACAAATTCATTTGTTGAACAGATATATTTATTGCCATTTTCAAAGCTCTCTTCCCTAAATTATCTTCATTTATTCAATAAACGTAGGGAGTGGTTACTCTGCCAGGCACTTTGGGAATTAATTGGTGGTGCAGACAGAAGTCTTCTATTGAATTTATAGTTGAGTAGGGGAGGCAGCATGGAGCAGACAACCAAACAAATAATTATCACCTTCTGGATCAGTGCTGCTAGGGAAAGTAGAAGTGATGTCAGAGGTGCATCCAAGAGAAACTTACTGTGTGTGTGTGTGTGTGTGTGTGTGTGTGTGTATGTGTGTGTATGGGAGTGAATCAAAGAAGGCTCATAAAAGCTGAGATCTGAAGATGGATAGAAGCTGAAGGTGATGAGGTCAGAGATGAGTAATAACTTTTCTGAGCTCTCAGACTGAACCACTGTTCATTTGTCCATCTGTCCATCCATCCATTCTTCTGCCCACTCACCTACCCATCCATCCATCTACCTATCCATCCATCCATCCATCCATCCATCCATCCATCCATCCAACCATCCATCCATCCATCCTTCCATCCTTCCTTCCATGCATCCATCCATCCTTCCATCCATCCATCCATCCATCCATCCATCCATCCATCCATCCATCCATCCAACCATCCATCCATCCATTTGCCCCACCGACCTACCCAT
The DNA here is from genome assembly GCF_003265705.2 of Callorhinus ursinus. NCBI lineage: Eukaryota > Metazoa > Chordata > Mammalia > Carnivora > Otariidae > Callorhinus > Callorhinus ursinus. The sequence goes on from NW_027397115.1 coordinate 5,725,090, forward strand.
CCATCTACCCATCCATCCATCCATCCATCCATCCATCCATCCATCTGCCATCCAGCTACCCATCCATACAACAAATTCTTCCTGAGCATCCACTATGTGGCAAACACTGTCCCCAACCACATGTAGACAATCAACATGTAAACGATGGTTCTCAACCTCAGCTCTATTGACATTCAAGGCTGGATCATTCCCTGCTGTAGGGCTGTCCTCTCTACTGTAGGATGTTTAGCAGCATCCCTGGCTTCTATGCATCAGATGCCAGTAGGAACACTCCCCCAGTCCTGACCATAAAAACATCTCACAATGTCTCCTGGGGGTCAAAATTGCCCAGTTATAAACCATTGATGTAAATAAATAACTATATAACATATCAGGTGTCCTGTGAAGAAAAATTTCAGGTGGATTAAGAGGATAGTGGGGGAAGACATCACTGACAAGATAGCAGCTAAGCAGAGACATAAATGAAGTGTGGGAACAAGCCACACCCTGGGGAAAGAGTGCTCTGGGCAGAAGGAACAGCCAGTGCAAAGGCCCTGTGGTGGGATGACTTGTGTGTGAGAAAGGAGGGGCAAAGAGGCTTGAGGGTTAGAGAACAGAGGTATGGGGTATGTGGGGGGCATGATGGAGACACTGAGGGTGGGCTCAAGTAGCCTGTGCTGAGGTCTTGGGATTTTACTCTGAATGAGATGGAGCCACTGGAGGGTTTTGAGTAGGGGTGATGTGATCTGATCCTCTGTTTTGAAAGGATCACCCTGGTTGCTTTGTCATGACAGACTGGAAGGTGGTTAGAGGAGAAATGGAGTCAAAGTGAGAGAAGGAGGTGGCAAGAATGAGAGAGAAAGTAGAGGGCCGCACACAAAGCTTGAAATTGCCTCTCCTCTCTGCTCAGCATACTCTGTGTATCTCAGTCCTAGTACATAAAATGTCATAAGTGATGATATTGAAACGATCTATTTATATGTAGATGAAATCCTCAAGGGCAGAGATCAAGCCTCAGTTATCTTTGTGTCCCTAAAAGTTGTCAGAGGACTGAGTATTTAGTAGGTGCTAAAGGGAGCCCCTCAGAGCCCAGATTGATTGGAATCTGCATTTGGACCTTCGTCTTGGGAGGTCCCTTGCATAGAACCCCCTATGTGGAAACCCTGGGCTGTGAGCATCATGATTAATGCTCCACCAACCCAGCCAGATGTAGGCTCCAACACTGACTCAGCAACCTGCAAGTCTCGTGACTGTGGGCAGCTTTCTTCCCTCCCCAAACCTCAGTTTTCTCATCTGTAAAATGGGAGAATGATCTCAACTGTGTAGGTTATTGTGAAGATAAATGAGAGGGTTTAAGCAAAGTGATTGGCAGAGTCTCCCAAGAAACTCAACTGTTGCTCCCAGTGGTCTCCAATGAGGGGTGAGCAAGAGCTCTATGGCAGTGGGTAGAAACATACCGATATTATATATAAGTGTGCATATATATATGCTTTAAGTGTGTTGGGGTATTTTGTAAGGTACACAATAAATTAGTATAATAGGATGTGTATATTGTTTCTACATAGCTAAATGAAGACCTACTGGGGTGATAGGTGTGTGTTCCATCACCCCAATAGTTTAGAAAGTACGTTTAGACCAATCGTGCTGACTTTGTGACCTTTCTTCTGGGTACTTTCTTTCTTTTTTTTTTTAGATTTATTTATTTATTTGAGAGCGTGAGAGAGCGCATGAGTCAGAGGGGCAGAGGGAGAGGGAGAGAGAGAATCCCAAGCAGACTCCATGCTGAACACAGGGTCTGACTTGGGGCTCGATCTCACGACCGTGAGATCACAACCTGAGCTGAAACCAAGAGTCGGACATTCAACTAGCTGTGCCACTCAGGTGCCCCCCTGGGTAATTTCTTAAAAATACTATTTCCTTGCTCCTATGCCTCAAGTATTCTGATTCTTTAAACCCAGAGCTGGCCCCAGGAATCTGCATTTAACGGCTGTTCCAGATGATTCTGATATGTAATTAGGTACAGACTAGTGCCTCCCAAAAGTGAATGTGTATTGTTACCCTCATGTCTCTTGCTGAAATGTGGATTCTGTTGAGTAGCGGGGGTAGGTTCCAAGACTGCATTTTGAACAAGTTTCTGGGTGATGCCAAAGCTGCTAATCCGAGGCCCAAACCTGGGGGAGCAAAAGTTCAGACCTGATTCTCAAAGTGTGGTCCTGAACAGCAGTGTCACCTGGGAGTTGGGAAGACATGCACCTTCTCAGGCCCCACCTGGAAACGGCTGAATCCCAGGGTAGGGCCAGCCACCTGTGTTTTGTCAAGCCCTGCAGGTGGTTCTTTTATTTATTTATTTATTTATTCATTCATTCATTCATTTGAGACAGTTGATGTTTAATATTTTCTTTTAAAAGTACACAGGAGAATAACTCTTTTTTTAAAAAAAGATTTTATTTATTTATTTGACAGAGAGAGACACAGCGAGAGAGGGAACACAAGCAGGGGGAGTGGGAGAGGGAGAAGCAGGCTTCCCGCCGAGCAGGGAGCCCGATGAGGGGCTCGATCCCAGGACCCTGGGATCATGATCTGAGCCGAAGGCAGACACTTAACGACTGAGCCACCCAGGCGCCCCAGGAGAATAACTCTTTTAGTCAATGCAACTCAGAGAAAGAGGAAAAGGATGGAATTTCAGAGCAAAAAACAAAAATTGCATGCTTCTTTACGTTATCACATTCCCACAATCCCATTTCCATAAAGCGAGACTTTTACTCCACAGCACAGAGGAGCTTGGAATGGTAACTCAGATATTTAAACTATGTATGGTTTACCTGGAAGGGCTTTTTTACTAATTTGAGTGAGAGAGAACATGAACGGGGCAGAGGCAGAGGGAGCGGGAGAAGCGGACTCCCCTGCTGAGCAAGGAGCCTGGCGAGGGGCTCGATCCCAGGATGCTGGGATCATACCCGGAGCCGAAGGCAGATGCTTAACCAACTGAGCCACCCAGGCGCCCCTGCAGGTGGTCCTGACCCATGCTTGGGTTTTTGAACCTTGGTTTATGAGGGAGTGCTAGTCTTCTCCGCACTGTAGGCTTCTCTCCCACCTTCGGTTGTCTGCATCTTCACTGCCCATTCCACCAGGGTGCATCCTATGCAACCCCGGAGCCCTGCCTTCCCCGGGCCTGCCTTCAGAGCTCTCTGCCTACGTCCCCAGCATTGCAGGCATGCACAGTTCAGCCGCGATGACAGGTGGCTTCTACTGAGAAGAGCTGACAGGTCCTCTCATCGGGGCATGATTGACAGCGCTCTAATCAGCAGGAAGAGAATGGAACGCCTCTAGAATGATGTTTGCTCTGTAAATATTTGACATTATCTACCCTGAAAACCTGAAAGAGAACTTCATTTTTCTTTCTTTTTCAGGAATACAACGAGTCACTGAACACCCTTAAGTATAATTAGTCTGACAAAGGAGTTTCGGATTGGGCCCCGGGGACCTAAGCTCTGGGACAATTGGAGGTGTCTTTGCCTCTTTGCTGTTCAAGGTAGATGAAGATCATTTACCTGTGACCATGGGAATCCCAGCTCCCTTAACAGATGAGTGTGCAGACTGTCCTCTGGGCACGAGGCAGATGCTCAGGCCACAGGTCTGGGACAGGGCCTGAGCTGACAAGCTCCCAGGTACTGCTTGTGGCTACCACTTTGAGGACTGCACTTTATAGAACCTTCCTACTGCTAACTCTGACCTACTGTCTGGAGACGGCTTTCAGAAGTCATCTGCGGGCGTAGCTTTTGGCATTACACGGACTTAGCTTTGCATTTTTGCTCTAGAAATGACTAGCTGTGTGACTCTGGGCAAGTGAGCTCACCTCTCTGAGCCTGCGCTATGGGGTGAATGAGAACATTTCCATTTTAGGGCAGTGTTACTCAAACGTTTTCTAAAAAAACTGCTCCCTTGAAGAAATTTTTTAGACTCCCCCTCCAAATTGTCTCCCTCCCCATGAAATTTTAATGCCACAGATGTACAGTCTATCTATTTATATACTGTGGCGCTTTGGAGGACCACAAATCATTGTAATAGTTAAGATTTTTCACTCCCTGAGAATCAATTTGTGCCCACTTGGGAGTGGGATCACCCTGTTGAGAATGCTTATTTTAGGGCAGTTGTAAAGATTAAGAAAGGTAATTTCTGTCAACTACCTGATGCAGAGTAAGTGCTCAGTGATAGTTAAGTATTAATATGTATCATAGTGATGATATGTTCAAGACAATACAGGATTATATACTATAATATTATATTATATATATACTATATATTATGTCATATCATATTCTCTTGCCACTGATACCTGCATTTTGGGTATGACTGGGGGAGCAAAGGCGCAGGAGAAGGCACAGACACAGAAGCAAAGCTGAAATGACCATGGGATATAGTACAGTAGTTCAGGATTCGAGATCAGGCTGGGGTCTCTTGTTTACTTCATACCACCATGTGATCTTGAAGGTGGCACTCAACCCTTCTGGGTCCCTGTGTCTTCATCTCTACCCTGGGAACGACACACTTCTCCTCTCTATAATGCAGTGAAGAGTAAATCCAAGAACACATGGAAGGAGACCATCCCAGGGCTTTTGTTATTGGTGCCAAACACACTTTCACGGAGCACCCACTGTGCCCTGGCCATGGGCCATGGTGCTGGGGATGCAGCAGGGGAAAGACTGCCCACTGGAGCCCTCCCCTCCGGTGTGGGTGGTTGATGAGCAGGCAGCACAAGCCACCGTAAGTACAAGAAGGTAATCCAGGTGTGACCAGAGAGCAGGGCTTTTCCTAGACTGAAGGTAGAGGGTAAGGTAGGGTGACTGCACATGCAAAGATGCTGAGGCCAGGGGCGGTTGGTTAAGCAGTTGGTTAAGCAACTGCCTTCGGCTCAGGTCAAGATCCCGGAGTCCCGGGATCGAGTCCCGCGTCGGGCTCCCTGCTCGGCGGGGCGTCTGCTTCTCCCTCTGACCCTTGCCCCTCTCATGTGCTCTCTCTATCTCATTCTCTCTCTCTCAAATAAATAAACAAAATCTTAAAAAAAAAAAAAAAGATGCTGAGGCCAGATAGCGCCTGGAGGGTGCCGAAATGGAGAGAGGACTCCAGTTTGGCTGGAACGTAGAGGAGACGAGTGTCCCGGAATGGCAGGAGCCAGCCCAGGCAGGGTCTCAGGCCAGCTGAGGCCAATGGACTGATCCCATTGAAAGCAATCAATCAAGGGACGGGGGCGGGCAGGCATAGCTGGGGGTGCAGGAAACTTGCTCTTACATCTTAGAACATCTTGTGTTTTCCCAAATTCTTTCCATTTCCCTCAGGGCAGGAGGAGCTTAGTTCTGGAGCCTGGGAAACAGACCAAAGGGGGACTGGATAACTTAGGGGGAAAAAGACACCAGCTCATATTACAAAGATCTTCGCCTGTCACATTTGCTCTGGTGGAGAAGTCTCTCCTCTATTACCCAACCCGCAGCTCTCCAGACTTCACCGCCGGCTCTTGGAAGTCCTGGGACACTTTCTGCTCATACCACAGATCTTAGGCTCAGTGACTACTTTATGGTGAATAAACCATTATTTTTAAAGGGCTTGCCATTTACCAAACCTTGTGCTGGGAGCTTACGAGAGTGTGGCTTTCCCACATCCCAAACTTAGATCTGAATTCTAGGTCCACCGTGTCTGTGATCTGGGGCAACTTGGGTCTTCTCACCTGTAAAGTGGGGTATGAGTGGGTACCTCCTAGGGTCGTTGTGAGGATTGGGACACTTCTCAGCTTCACGTCTTACTCGCTAGGGAAGCATCAGTACATAGTACACATGAAGGTGTTATTGATGACTCATTCATGCATTTATGGATTCTCTCAACAAGTATTATCTTGAGCACCGCTGATGTGTAAGTCACGACAGGCTGTCTTAGAAATTGGGGATAAATGGCGAATCTGCCATCAGGAGTCCACAATCTAGTGATAGTGTAACAGGGACAGCAAATGTTTTTGGTAAAAGGCCAGATAGCAAGTATTTTTGATTTTGGGGGCTCCAAGAGACAAAATGGAGTGATAACCATGTCACTGACTTGAAGGGTGCCTATAGCCTTTTCAGATGAGCTTCTTTCACTTAGTCATATGCATTCAAGATTTCTCCATGCCTTTTCATGGCTAGATCGCTTGTTTCTTTCTAGTGCTGAATAATATTCCATTGTCTGGAGGAATCACAGTTTCCATTCGCTTACTGAGGGACATCTCGGTTGCTTCCAAGTTTTGGCAATCACGTAGACGTTTATAAACATCCACGTAGACGTTTTTGTGTGGACGAAAGTTTTCAGCTCCTTTGGGTAAATACCAAGAAGCGTGATTCCTGGATCATATGGTATAGAGTATGTTTAGTTTTGTAAGAAACTGCCAGACTGTCTTCCAAAATGGCTCTACTGTTTTGCATTCCCACCACCAACGTAAGAGAGTTTCTGTTGCTCCACATCCTTGCCAGCATTGGTGTTGTCAATGTTCCAGATCCTGGCTATTCTAATAGGTGTGTGGTGGTATCTGATTGTTTTAATTTGCAATGATGACAGATGATGTCACCATCTTTTCATATGCTTACTTGCCATCTGTATATTTTCTTTAGTGAAGTGTATGTTAAGGTCTTTGGCCCATTTTTTTTTTTTTATGGGGTGGTTTTCTTATTGCTGAGTTTGAAGAGTTCTTTGTATATTTTGGCAACAGTCCTTTATCAGATGTGTCTTTTGCAAATATTTTCTTGCAGACGGTGACTTGTCTTCTAATTCTCTTGATATTGTCTTTTGTAGAACAGTTTTCAATTGTAGTGAAGGCCAGCTTATCAGTTATTTCTTTCATGGATCATGTGTTTAGTGTTGCCTCTAAAAAGTCACCACCATACGCAAGGTCATCTAGATTTTCCCCTATATTATCTTCTGGGAATTTTATAATTTTGCATTTTACATTTAGATATACAATCCATCTTGAGCTAATTTTCAGGAAGAGTGTAAGGTCTGTCTAGATTCACTTTTTTGCATGTGGACTTTTAGTTGTTCCTGTGTCATCTGTTGAAGAACTGTCTTTGTTCATTGTATTGGCTCTGCTTCATTGTTAAAGGTCAGTTCACTCTGTTTATGGGGGTATAATTCTGGGCTCTCTATTCTGTTCCATTGAAAGAATTTATCTGTTCTTTCACCAATGCCACACTCTCTGGACTACTGTAGCTTTATAGTAAGTCCTAAAATTGTATAGCATCAATTCTCCAATTTTGTTCTCCTTCAGTACTGTATTGACTGTTCTGGGCCTTTGCTCTCAATAAAAACTTTAGAATCAGTTTGTCAATATCTACAAAATAACTTTGTGGGATTTTGATTGGCATTGCATTGATTCAAGTTGGGAAGAACTGACATCTTAAAATATTGAGTCTTCCTATTCATGAACATGGATCATCTCGCTATTTTTTAAATTTTTCTTCTATGTCTTTAATGAGAGTTTTAGAGTTTTCTTTAAGTAGATCTTGTACATATTTTGTTAGATTTATACCTAAGTATTTCATTTTTGGGGGGTGCTAATGTAAATGGTATGGTGTTTTAATTTCAAATTCCACCTGTTTGTTGTTGGTATACAGGAAATTCATTAACTTTCCTTTATTAACCTTGGATCCTTCAACCTGGCTGTAATCACTTATTAGTCCAAGAGCCTTTTTTTTAATTCTTTCAGATTTTCTACATAAACAATCATGTCATCTGTAAAACAATTAACAGTTTTATGTCTTCCTTCACAATCTGTAAACCTTTTATTTCCATTTCTTGCCTTATAGGGACTTTCAGAATGGTGTTGAAAAGGAGTTTTGAGAAGGGACATCCTTGCCTTGTACCTGATCTGAGTGGGAAGGTTCAACTTTGTCAGCATTAAGTATGATGTCAGTTGTAAGTTTTTTTGTAGATAGTCTTTATAAAGCTGGGAACATTCCCTTCTATTCCTAGTGTACTGAGAGTATTTATCATGAATAGGTGTTAGATTTTGTCAAAATCTTTCTCTGCATCCGGTGGTACGAACATGTGATTTTTCTTTTTTGGCTTATTGGCATTAATTAATTTTCAAATGTTGAACCAGCCTCCCATACCTAGCATAAATCCCACTTGGTCATGGTTTATAACGCATTTACATATTTTTGGATTTGATTTCCTAATATTTTGTTGAGGATTTTTGCATATATATTTATGAGAGATATTGATCTATTCTTTTGTTGAAATATCTTTGTCTGGTTTCGGTGTTAGGGTACTGCTGGTCTCATAGAATGAGTTAGGAAGTATTTCCTCTGCTTCTATTCTTTGAAAGAGACTGTAGAGAATGGGTATAATTTTTTTCCTTAAATTCCTTAAGTATTCACCACTCAACCTATCTGGGCCCTGTACTTTCTGTTTTGGAAGGTTATTAAATATTAATTCAATTTCTTTAGTAGATAGAGGTATACTTAGATAATCTGTTTTTTCTTGTATGAATTTTGGCGGACTGTGTCTTCCAAGGAATTGGTCCATTTCATCTAAGTATCAAATTTGTGGACATACAGTTGTTAATTGTATTCCTTTATTATCCTTTTTTACGTCCATGGGATCTATAATGATGTTTTCTCTTTTATTTCTGACATTAGTAATTTGTGTCTTTTTTTCTTGGTAAGCTAGAGGCGTATCAAATTTATTGATCTTTTCAGCTTTTGGTTTCATTGATTTTCTCTATTGATTTTCTGTTTTTAATTCCACTCATATCTGCTTTAATTCTTATTATTTCTTTTCTTCTGCTTGCTTCAGATTTAATTGCTCTTTTTCTAGTTAATTGTTAACTTAGATTATTGATTTTAGATCTTTCTTCTTTTCTAATACATTCATTCAATGCTATAAATTTCCCTCTAAGCACGGCTTTCACTGCATCTCATAAATTTTGCTGAGTTGTGTTTTCATTTTCATTTAGTCCAAAATGTTTTAAAATTTCTCTTGAGATTTTTTTACCCATGTATTATTTAGAAGTGTGTTGTTTAATCTGCACTTATTTTGGGACTTTTTGGCGATCTTTCTTTTAGCAATTTCTCTTTTAATTCTATTTAATATCTAGAGCAGGCATTGCATGATTTTTATTCTTTTAAGTTTGGTAAGATATGTTTTATGTCCCAAAATGTGATCTATCTTGGCTAATGTTCCATGTGAGTTTGAAAAAAATATAGATTATTCTGTTGTTGGATGAGTAGTCTATAGAGGTCAACTGTATTCAGTTGATCGATGGTGTTGTTGAGTTTGACTGTATTCTTACTAATTTTCTGTCTGCTTGATCTGTCCATTTCTGAGACAGAGAGGTGTTGAAGTTTCCAGGTCTAATAGTGGATTCATCTATTCATCTATTTCTCCTTGCATTTCCATCAGTTTTATCTCATGAAATTTGATGCTCTGTTGTTTGGTGCATACGTGTTAAGAATTGTTGTCTTCTTGGAGAATCAACCCTTTTATCATTAATTCCCTTCTTTATTCCTTATAATTTTCTTTACTTTGAAGTCTGCTCCATCTGAAATTAATATAACAACTCTTGGTTTCTTTTGATTAATGTTAGCATGATATATTTTTCTTCATCCACTTCTTTTTAATCTATAGATGTCTTTATATTTAAGGTGGGTTTCTTATAGCCAACATAGAGTTGGGTCATGTTTTTGGATTCACACTGACAATGTCTTTTAATTGGTGTATTTAGACTATTGACTTGCAAAGTGATTGTTGATAATTTTGGATTAATATTCACCATATGTGTTACTGTTTTCTATTTGCTGCCCTGTTCTTTACCCCAATTTTTGTCTTTTACTCTTTTTCTGTCTTTTGTGGTTTTGAGTATTTTATATGACTCCATTTTCTCAACTTTCTTAATATATCAGTTATTATCCTTTACCTTTTAAAATAATTGCCTGAGAGTTTGCAATATATACATTTGCAAATAATCCAAGTTTACTTTCAAGAAACACTCACTTCATGAGTGGTGTGTCTTATAATAATGAGATAACCATGATTCATCCCTCCCATTCCTTAATCATTGCTGTCATTCATTTCTCTTATATACAGGCACATATGTATGTGTGTGTGTGTGATATGTACATAAGCATACATAATCAAATACATTTTGAATATTATTATTAATATATTAATATAATATTATTATAATATTATTATTTTGGATAAGCTCATCTGCTAAATCATTAAGAATAAGAAAGGTAAGGGGTGCCTGGGTGGCTCAGTCAGTTAAGCATTTGTCTTTGGCTCAGGTCATGATCCCAGGTCCTGGGATCGAGCCCCACATTGGTCTCTGCTCAGTGGGGAGGCTGCTTCTCCTTCACCTTATGCCCCTCTCCCCTGCTTGTACGCTCTCTCTCTGTCAAATAAATAAATAAATAAAATCTTAAAAAAAAGAATAAGAGAGATAAAAGTTTTAATTTTACTTTCACTTATTCTTTCTCTGATGTTCTTCCTTTCTTTTTGTGGATCTGAGTTTCTGACATATTATTTTCCTCCTCTCTAAAGAACTTCTCTTAACATTTCTTGCAAGGCAGGTCCATGGGCAATAAATTTCCTCAGTTTTTGTTTGTCTGAGGAAGTCTTTATTTCTCTTCCACTCTGAATGATAATTTATCGTTGTACAGAATTCTAGGTTGGTGTATTTTTCCTTTCAATGCTTTAAATATTTCACTGTTCTTGCTTTATAGTTTTTGAAGGGAAGTTAGAAGGAATTCTTTGTTCACTTTGAGGTAAAGTGTTTTTTTCCTCCAGCTTCCTTAATTTTTTCTTTATCTTTGATTTTTTTGTAGCTTGAAGATAATATGCCTAGTTTTTGTTTGTTTTTGTTTTGTTCTGTTTTTGGCATTTATCCTTTTTCTTAGAATTCCTGGATCTGTAATTTGGTGTCTGACATTAATTTGAGAAAATTCTCAGTCATTATGGTTTCAAATATTTCCTCTGTTCCTTTCTCTCTTTCTTCTTCTTGTGTTCCCATCACGTGTATGTTAGGCCTTTTGTAGTTATTTCACAGTCCTGAGATATTCTGTTTTGTTTTTCTTTTTTTCAGTCTTTGTTTCTTTGCTTTTCAGTTTTTAAGGATTCTATTGATATATTCTCCAGCTCAGAGATTCTGTCCTCAGCCATGTCCAGTCTACTAATAAGCCCATCAAAGATACTCTTCATTTGTGTTACAGTATTTTGCTTTATTTTTTTATTTTTATTTATTTTTTTAAAGATTTATTTATTATTTATTTTGAGAGAGTGAGAATGAGAGAGAGAGACAGAGCACATGAGAGGTGGGAGGGTCAGAGGGAGAAGCAGACTCCCTGCTGAGCAGGGAGCCTGATGTGGGACTCGATCCCAGGACTCCAGGATCATGATCTGAGCCGAAGGCAGTCGCTTAACCAACTGAGCCACCCAGGCGCCCCTGCTTTATTTTTTTTAATCTCTAGCATTTTTGGCGGGTGTTCTTTCTTAGGATTTCCATCTCTCTGCTTACATTGCCCATGTGTTCCTGCACGTTGTCCACTTTATCCATTAGAGCCTTTAGCATATTAATCATAGTTGTTTTAAATTCTCAGTCTGATAATTTCGACATCCCTGCTATAGCTGGTTCTGAAGCTCACTCTGTCCCTTCAAATTGTGTTTTTGCCTTTTGAGATGCCTTATAATTTTTCCTTAATGGCCAGACACGGGGTACTGGATAAAAGGAATGGCTGTAAATAGGGTGTTAGTAACGTGGTGGTGAGGTGTGGGGAGGGGGACTATTCTATAGTCCCATTGTTAGGTCTCAGTGTTTTGGTGAGACTGTGCCTCTGGCCAGGAACTTCATAAGAATTTCCCAGTCTTCCCCCACCCCCTTAGGTGGGGTAGGAAGGATTGGGCAGCCTGGGGGTGGGTGTTTCCCTTGGTCAGGTCTGTTAGGTTCTGAGAACATCCCAGCAGGTTAGGCTCTGGCTAACTAGTTTCTCCTGAGGTCAGGCCTTGTTAAGAACGGAGTGCTCTGGTGTATTTTTAAATGGTTCTTTTCTCCCTTCGCTCTGCAGAATGTCCAAGATTTTTCTCTGATATTTACTGTGGAAATCTGGTTGAGCTCCTGGAGGTAAATCTTACAATATTGTGAGGGCCCCTCCATGGCGGGGATAGAATCTCCCCTGGAGTTTTTAACTCTTAGACGTATCTGCACTGAGCCTCCAGAAACTTGTCCATTCCAGTTCAGTTTTCCTATCCTGACCCTGGTTCCCAAGGTGGTCTCTGACCTGAGTCTCCTCTCTGTTAGGCCTCTACTCCCTGTATTTGTGTCTGTCCCTCCAATCTTGGGGGTAGAGGTTTGCCCTGTGTCCTCTCCTCTTTTATGGATCTAAGTAGAGTTTTTGATTTTTCAGTCTGTTCATCTTTTTGCTTGTTGGTGGGACAGAGGGGTGACCTCTAAGCTTACATACTGAACCAGGCTGTGGCTGTTTTTTAAGCACACAAATTTTTGTGATTGTGTCCTTTTCTACCACAGAGATGTACCATAATTCATTTAATGCCATCTCCTATTTTGGAACACTTAGGTTCTTTCCAATTTTTCCACAATTATAACCAGTGTTATGATTGGGCATTCTTATTAAATAAATCTCAGCACATCTTCACTTATTTTCAGAGGAAGATTCCCTAGAAGAGTAATTAATCAAAGGACATGCACATTTTAGAGAAATTGACAAATATTGCTTAATCATTTTCTGGAAAGTTCCTGTCCATTTTGCTCCCAGCTGCAATGTGTGTGGCTGTCTCTTCCTTGAGCTCTTCCAGTAATGGAGACATTATGTTTTATATTTGTCAACTGAGTAAGTGCAAATGATTTCTCCTTGTTTTAATATACGTCTCTTTAGTTATTAGTGTTACTTGGTGTTGTCTTAAGTGTTCATTGAGAATTTATATTTCTTTATTCGAATGCTGTTGGTTCCTGAATTTTGCCAAAATTTTTCTATTTGGATATTTATTTATTTTCTTAGAGACATGTAAACACTCTTTATATCATTAATTATGCCAGTGACCATTAACCATATGTTAATACAAATAATTTCCCCCTAATTTGTGACTTTTCATTGTATATATGGTGGGTTTTTTTCTTACTCCTGGAATTTTAGTTTCTATAATTTCTTCCTTAGCATTTGTACCTGGAAATAACTTCCCTGCCTGATATCAGGTAAGTGTGGAATTGTATTTTCTTCTAGTTTTGTGATTTCATTTCTAGATTTAATTCTTTGATTCACCTGAAATATAATTTAATACGTAGTGTGAGATAGATGTTTAACTTGCTTGTTTTTCTGAAAAGTTCACCAATCGTGCACCATTTTATTGGTTATTCATATACTTTTTTCCTTACAAATTACAAATTCTGCTTTTATAGTATGTTGAATTCTTATTTAAACATTTAACATATTCCTGGGCATTATTTTGTTTTTCATTGAGTTGTTTGTTCACCCTTGTGCCAGTCAACATTTTAAAATTATTCTGGCTTGGGGCACCAGGGTGGCTCAGTTGGTCATGTGTCTGCCTTTGGCTCAGGTCATGATCCCAGGGTCCTGGGATCGAGCCCCCTGTCAGGCTCCCTGCTCAGGGAGAGCCTGCTTCTCTCTCTCCCTGCTGCTCCCCCTGCCGGTACTCTCTCTCTCTCTGTCAAATAAATAAATAAATGAAATCTTTAAAAAAAATAAAATTATTCTGGCTTTATGGTATATTTTCATACCTAATAAGTATGTTCCTTCATCAGTTTTTTTTTTTGCTAATCTGTCATCTTTATTTATTCTTTAATTTTGAAAAGGCGATACATGCACTTAGTAAAATGAATGGGACTGTAGTGTTTTTATTTTTTTAATTTTATTATTTAATTTTATTTTTTTAGGATTTTATTTTCAAGTAATCTCTACACCCAACATGGGGTTTGAACTCACAATCCCAAGATCAAGAGTCACATGCTCTACTGACTCAGCCAGCCAGGTGCCCTGGAACTGTGGTGTTTTTAAATGCTCAGTCTGTTGACTATGCATTCAGATGTGCAATGTGGAATATGCATGGCAAATCGGGTACATCTGGGACTGTCGAAGGACCTCGGTTCATCCAGCCTGAGCCCTTTTACCTTGGGAGCTGTGTCTTGCCCTCCTCAGTCCTTGCCTGTGTTGGGCTTCTGCCCTTGGACTTGTGAGGTTCTGCCTTGAGTCCATTGGCTTTAGAGGAAACACTCACGTAGGCTCTTGGCTCCGGCGGCTGCTGGGTGCAGCCTCTTACCTCCTGACTTCCTCCTCTCCTAGTTCCTCATGGAGACCACACCCAATAACCCAGATGGAGCTCGCCGAGGTCCCTGGCTGTCCAGCAAGGTAGGATTGATCAATAGTATGTGCCAAGATCCAGTAGATTATGGTCTTCAATGCCATGAAATCCTTAAGAAATGCTTCACTGCACTGGGGCAGAATGAAAGGGGTGGTTCGTGGAAAGTTCCGGCAGTGAGTGGACAGGGGTGAGGTAAGGAGCATTTCAGAGAGAGTGACTGGGAGGGTTCCCAGCTCTCCTGGAAAACAGCATTCATTTACTTAACAAATATTTTTGGGACACCCGCTGTGTGCCAGGCACTACACCTCGGACTGGGAATATGTGAACAAGACACATGCTTCATTTCTGCCCTCACATGTGGCCTGTGGGGGAAACTGACATTACACAAATGTGCAAATGAACACAACAGTCGTTCCTGATCAGGGCTCTGGGGTAAAAACAAGATGCTCTACATGGGGCTCAGGGAGCACCTTTCAGGGGATACAGTATCAAAGCTGAGATACTGGGCATGTGAAGCCCAGCAAGATGGTGCATTCCTGCCAAAGTAAACAGCATGGTGTTTTTTAGGCCCCGTTGGAGGGCAGTGTCACTGGACCTGGGTGTGCAAGGAGAAGATGAGGTCAGGGGAGCAGGTAGGAGACACACCGGTGAGTCTGGGGAGGAACTTGGATTTTATTCTAAGTGAGATGGCCTGTGGCGAGAGCCTGCTCGTGTCCCCATGCATCAGTTCATCCCTGCATGCCATTCATATCTATGTCCAACCCCATCCATGTGACTCTATGCCTTGAGGTGTTCTCTGGCCACTGCAGCCTACTTCTTCCAATCTTTGGGCAGATTGGAAGTGCTGGGGAGTTGGCCACCCACCCCACCCCCAGAAGCCTTCCGCTAATAACTGAGTAAAGGCGGTATATAAATACCCCAGCTCCCTACTCAGTAGGCAGAATAACTGAAGAATGTTCTGCTGTACCTCTCAGAATTCCCAATGGGATTGGGTTCATTGCTCATGGTGGTCATTGTTCTTAAAACCCCTTTATCTCATTGACATCCTTCCCTCTCCAGTTTCCCTTCCCCACACCCCTCTTGGTGTTTTTTAGTTTCATCTCCCATATAAACTGTTTGTCCTCACATTTCATCTTTTTTTTTTTTTTAAAGATTTTATTTATTTATCTGAGAGAGAGAATGAGATAGAGAGAGAGCATGAGAGGGGAAAGGGTCAGAGGGAGAAGCAGACTCCCTGCTGAGCAGGGAGCCCGATGCGGGACTCGATCCCGGGACTCCAGGATCATGACCTGAGCCGAAGGCAGTCGCTCAACCAACTGAGCCACCCAGGCGCCCCTCTCACATTTCATCTTAAAGCCAGTTTCTATAGGAAATCCTGGATGTTGGAGGATCTTGAGCAGGGTCAGCAAACTATGACCCATGGGCTAAATCGAGCCTGTTGCCTGTTTTTGTAAATAAAGTTTTATTGGAACACATCCATGCCCATTTGATTACTATTGTCTACGGCTGCTTTTCACTACAATGACAGAGTTGTGTTGTTGGGCCAGAGACCAGATGGCCCACAAAGCCAAACCTATCTACTATCTGATCCTTCAAAGAAAATGTGCCTCCCTTTGGTCTTGAGGAGCAGAGTGGCATGGTCTGATTTACTTTATTAAAAGATAACTCCAGCTGCAGGGTAGAGAGTATATTTGGGGCTAGGGGGCTTAAGGACTAGTTAGAAGACCACCACAGAAATCTAGGATGGCTATAAAGTGAACAGACTTTGGTTGTATTTTGAAGTTAGAAACAACAGGATTGGATGGGGAAAGGCAGAAGTTCAGAGACGTGTTTTTGTGTACTTTTGGTTCTTCTAATGCTCCTTGAGAAATTATCTTTCTCTTCAATATCACTTCTTCAGAAATCCTCCATGAATTCTCAGCTTGGTTGGGGGCCACCTCTGGGCCCCTGGAGTCCCACACTCATCCTGTCATAATGTTCTGTTCTGCCTTTGACCTTGCCTTAGATCACAGAGATAACACGTAACAGAGCCCAGATTCTTAACACAATTTGACTCTAGACCCTGCTCTCGTGACCATCATCATGCTGACGTGTCAGTGTAACCCTCAGCCAGAGCATATGATAGGTGCTTGCTAAATAGTCACTAAGTGCATGAAGACTGAAAACTCTCTGGTTTGGCCCAAACTGCTTATGCCAACACTCTGCCTTCACTGCTTCCCCCTGTCCTCACTTGTCCTGCCTTCTTTCTCCCGGCTCTCATATTTTAGGGTGTAGACACGGGGCCACGGCAGTGAAGTGGAGCTAACAGGTGATGTGGTGGCCATCATAATTCAAGGAGCAAGAGTCTCATGTAGCCACATGACACAGAAGACGTGAGCTGGCTGTGCACAGACAACAAATCTTCTCTGGTGGAGCATCAGCATCTGCTTGGGCAGCTTGTGTGTGAAACATGTTCCAATTCTCCAGGGACATTAAAGGAAATGGAGGGAGTACGTAGGGAAACTGGGTGTTAAGCAGGGCTATCACTCTGAGGTGGAGAAGGCCGGGCCATCTCAATCATGTCTGCCCTCTGCCTTCATCCTTGAATTTGTGAGACAGCTGCCCACTGCCTCTGTTGAGAGTACATTATAAATTACTCAGGCACAAGCTGACCAGATTTGAGAGCATGCAAAGGCAGTCCAGAAACCAAGCAAGGGTGCTGGCATTTGTAAACAAAACAAAACAAAACAAAACAAAAACTCAAAAAACCCCACAAAAACCAAAAAACAGATCTGTTGGAGATGAGGGTAGATGTTGGAAACGGGTCAGTAGGTCCCAGCAAGAGAGAGGCCCACCAGTAATTTCCTTGCTTGGCCTCCCTGGGGGTCAGTGCTGTTTCTCCACTCCCTCCTTCCCTTCTCCCCTGCCTCTCTCCTCTCTCGCCATCCTTAAAAAACACACATAGGCAGAAATCAATCCATCAAATGTCATTACAGATTTATTAAGCCTGATGTAGAAAGACATTTAACAGTAACATCTTCACAAAGCATAAAAAGAGCACTTCTATTCAGTCTTGTGCTTTGAAAATCTAAATATATTTTTATCATATAAATAATTCTTTTCATGTTTTAAGTGCATCTGTGTGTTTTTTTCTTCTTCTTCTCTCCTTTAATTTTCATTCAGTTGGCCAAAGCGAAGTCGGCGTTGACTGAAACGAAGCCATTTGCAAAGCTAATGGTGTTGAGAGGCGTGTCTACTGTATCAGCTGGGTTTCAGAAAGGTGGTTCAAGATCTGCAGCATTAGAACGAGGGACAGCCTCCAGCAGAATCATAATTGAACACACCCAAGTCCTTAATGTTGGCAGTTGGGTTTCCTGATGCAAATTATGATAAGGTTTCAGATGGGAAACAGTCTGTTTTCCACTGCTGGGGGGGGAGGGAGATTTTTTTTGTCACAAAGGAAAAGAGTTATCGTGTTCAAAAATGTAAATAATACACTTATAGAAACCTTTTTGATGGAAATGAGGGGCTCCATATAACCTTGGCGAGTGTGTTACTAGTTTTTCACAATAGCTAAAAGAAGTAATATCTATTATTTAGGGCTTTAATTACAGTTGGCAAAGTAGAATGATTTTCTTAAAAAAAAAAAACCCAACTCTTTAGATGTAAAAAATAATGGCTTCTGTGATGTAATTTAAGGGTTTTCTTCATCTCCACCATCAGAGAATTGATTTCTAGTGGTAAAATTGTATTAAACTCTCTCCTTATCGAGATAATTTCAATGCTGCAGCATCCGACACAGGCATACATCTTGCGTGCACCCAAACGAAGTCATTTTTATTCAGCGAGGGGCTGATCTGAATGTTTCCTTTGGCCTGATTTAAGTCATATGGGGTATCAAGACCAGATTGTTTATAATTAGGAGAGATGACAGGATGGTGGCACCAAGGGACAAAGGCAGAAGCACCTTTTCTGAAAATCCCTGCATTTTTTTTTCAAGCTGGAAAGACATCATTTCTAGCTGGGTTGGTTGTCTTTGGGCAGTGACAACTCAGCCACACCTTTGGAAATTTGCAAATAGTGACTGCATTAAGCACTAGCATTCAGGATGATGAGGAGTAAAAGAAAGTGTGGCCAGCCAAGGGAAGAATTTTCCAGATCCCAGAGAAGTGGGCACAGATGCCTGCCTATCTGTGATGAATCTGTTTGGCCACAGGGTGGTATAATTTTCCTAGCAGAAAACTTTTTTTTTTTCATTGCAAGGACAATTTATAATCATCAAAAACAAGTGAAACATGGTTTTGATTAAAACAGCCTGTTGGCTCAATAATCTCTGTAATTTTAAAAACATCCTTAATGCAGAAGAAGAACAAGCCGATGTCAGGAATGGCCTGGGGCCCCATTACAACAGCAACAGAATAAATAAGGAGGAGAATTGCGAGGTCATAGAAACAAAATTAAGCTAATGTTTCAAATTTCGACAATTATGAATTCTTCCTCTAAGAAGACATTAAAAAAATCTTCAGGCACTATTAGATAAAATACAAAGAGGGTAATTCTACATGGATGAGTTTGCAGTTTTCCCAAGGGGTAAAGCATGCCTTTAAAGGAAAACTCCGAATTAGGACGTTGGTTCCTCCCTAGATCCAGCCATTGGATGGGACTCATGCAGACAGACAAACTTGGTTCTTATAATTTCTTTGTAAACTCAGATCTAATTCCTTCAGAAGCTATTGAAAGAGAATGACCAGGAAAAATTACAAGCATATTCTTTTCTATACAAAAGAATCCCCATTGTGGGCCAGTTTGGTAGGAAACAGAAACAAGCAAATATAACAAAATCTGTGTTCATACATGGTGATATAGTTAGTATATACAAATATGTACAGTATAAAAATGTACGGAAGGCTTACGTTCCCAGTCATCCAAGCTGCATTGTACACAGGGAAAACAGCCTGGCTTTTCCTCCTAGTATACAGGCAAATGTATTATATACAGCATGCAGGTGATAGAAAATTAGTGTATTTGCACAGAAACATTCTATGGTACGGTTGCAGTCATTTTTCTTTGAAAATGACTAGTCTGCTTTCCTTATATAAAAACGTGTTTGCCTTTCTTCACTGGCAAATAAACACTTTTCTTCAGAGCAAGGATGAATGTAATTCTCCCAACTCACTCCACCCTACCTTCCCCACTGCCTTTTCTAAAAGAAAAAAAAAAATCTAGAAATCAACAGAAGGGGGCAAATGTGTAACATAAACATGGTTGATACCAAATTTCCTAAAAAGCTACAAGGGCTCTGCAGAGTAAGAATCGGTTGACCATTAAAAAGACTGTATGATCAACTATCTTCTTGATTTTAAAGGGGTTTGGAAGTTTTGTGATTCATGCTGACTGTGCCTGGCTGTTAAGAATCCAAGTCAGGAGAGATTAGGAGGATATAAGTGTATTAGAGACCAAAAAGTATATTGTATCCCGAGATATTGTGACATTTAAGAACCCTGAGCCAAATGAGAATTGTTTCGTATGTCAGCTTTTATTTATTTATTTATTTTGACTTGCATTGCACATTCTAACCTCTGCCGTGTTATAAGCCAAGATACTGTATTGCAGAACTGGAATGTTTCTGTAGTATTTATCTCAGTACAGGACAGGAACGGTTTTTGCTTCCTCTCCACAGACCAGTTGAACTTTGTGTATTTAAAAAATATACGTACACATTTATAATTCCTGAATGTTGTATGGGTCATTTAGAAAGTGAAAATATTACTGTACAGAGTCTTCACATTTGAGATATAATCGTATGATTGTGCAAGTTCTGTAAATATAAGCCTTTGCCTGGGGACTGATCTCCAAACGCAGGTTTCAGGTTCAAGGTAATTCAGTAAGCATGCTGAAATTCATTTTCTGGAAGGATTGAAGGGAGTGGTAGTTTTTTTCTTTTTCTAAGTAACGCATTTGTGGGAGTCTTTCAACTTCTCCTGGGGGTTTTCACCAAAGAGTTATTATTTGTACTTCCAAAAGCGGTTTTAAACAAATAAACATTGTAGAAAGGGCTGTGAGAATTTAATCTGTCTTTTGCAAACAGATTGTTTGTTAAAAGGCCTTAATGATAATCATATGGCTATATCAGTGAAGTCATTTGTGTGCTGAAAGGTGTCAGATCAGGGGGCCATTACTTGGAAGAGCCATTTTACTTGGAATCTATTTTTCCAAAGGAAATGGACAGAGTCCTGTTGCAGAAATAGCATTCCACCTGGTACCAGCATTTTAGAACAGTCCTATTCTAATCCATAAAACATTTCTAGTTTTCCCTGAAGCTTTGGGCTGCCTTGCGCATGAATAATTTTTGGAGAAACACCCACGCCCGTTAGCCCATTGTTCATAACTATTGGAAGAAGATTAACTAGAGCCTGGAAATTGTGTATCTGCGTATGCCTCTGAATCTGTCACAGGAAACCAAAGGAGATAAGTGGCTTTTACTTTGGATGAAGAGGTAAAATTCCCCTGTAGAAATTCTAAAGATGATTCATAAGTTTCAAAATGTTTAATGCTTCCCTACAATGGAAACCTGTCTCTCTGTCTGGGGGGATGGAAATTTGTATCTCGTTCTCCTGCTCAATCTTTGTCTAAAAGTATTTCATGGATATTTTGAGAAAGTGCCACATATAGGAAGGGAGAAAATGAAATTAGCATTTTAACATCTCAAAGGGGGAAAAAAATAAACCGAAAGTTCAGTTGTGATTTTTTTTTTCCTTGCCTAATGCTTGTTCAAAACAGAGACTACTTTTATTGCTTTTTAGAACTATACACACACGTATGTGGGTCTGCATATCGACACACTTCTATTCTTGTGGAGAGTAGAGGATAATGTGAAAATGACATTTTTAATGTGTGTGTGTTTTTTTTTTTAACGAAAACGTTTAACAAGATTAAAAAATGAAAGCTGATGGGGGGATAAAAAAAAGATTTGAATGCAGTCAAGTAACCTGTGAAGTGACAAATGGAAAAGTATGCACCTTTTAAGGCCTTGTAATCTTTGGATTTACTGTGAAAAGTTTCAGAAAAACCATAGATTCTTACTGTGTCACTGTCCATGGGCCCTGGAAAGTGGCCATGAATTCGTATATACACACCTCCTCGCTGCTTCACCCGAGTCTCAGAAATGCTTCCCAAATATGTCATTTCATAAACTTGTTTTCTGCATTTTGGCTAAATTCAGCGGGTTTTGCCCATGACATTAATTATGCAAGACTCACACAACTGAGCTGGCACATTTTGGGGGTGATTTTTAGATTTTAAGAAATCTATTTGTGACCTTAAAGAAATTCTGTGGGGATGTGTGGGCTACCCAATATATTCTGTGATTAGAGTCTACATTTAGGCCTTGACCTATTTTTAAGCTATTTTCTTTTCTGTATGCTTTTCAGAAGGAGAAATCCCTATTCTGAAATATTATTATTTTGAAAAGCAGGAATAAAAACACAAGTGACACAGGGGAGGTGGCCCCTCTGTGAGCTCCTCCCCCCAGGCCAGGTGTCTGGTATCAGCTACCTTTAGGAGCTGCTATCAGCACAGAAGGGCAAGGCTGTTGGGTGCTTTGTTCGCTGTTGTATGCCATACCACCTAGAATAGTATCCTGCACACAGCAGGTGCTTTCTAATCTTTGTGGAATGAATTTGCCGAATGAATTGTATTTCCCATCTCTCTTGTGTCTCCCAGTGCTTTGTAACATGCTCTATATTTAGTGAATTTGCTGAACTATGAAATGGGGCCAAAGACATAGAACTTAAATATTTATATACAATTTTTTTCAGCGGACATTTCAGTTTGCAGCCTGTTGGTGGTCTTAGCTAGAAGGAGGGATGGGGAAGGAAAGGCAATTTCTCACCCCCACTGATACCGAGGGTTGGTGGTGGAATGGAGATACTCAAGTGTGATTTGCATGATATTTGCAAGTCATGTTCCTTTCCGTTTCTCAAGTTCCAATATATCAGCCCTCCATTTATTCAGAGAGAGGAAGAGAGTGGTCTGAAAGCAGATACAAATATTCTCCTGAGCTCATGTTAGTTTTTCCCTCCAGAAAGAAGTTTCTAGAAGCCTCGCAGGGCTTGCCAAATGAAAAGACAGGCCTGGTCTCTAGAAATGTACTGAGAGCCGTGTTTACCTCACAGCCTGAGCCCAGATCTTGTTTCCTAAGGAGAACATTAGCAGCTGTCCCTCAGCAGTGACATTTACAGTTACCAAGTGACAATTCATGAATCTTACCAAATTTATCAATATTTTTGTCTCTCACCTCCCACCCCACCCCTCCATAGAAATTGTGCTAACAAAACCATATAGATTAAATGTTGAAGCAGATGATTTTTTTTTTCTTAGAAGGGAAACAATTTCCATGGAGTTGAGAATTGTATTGTCTCCCTCCAGTTGGAGCAAGAGCTCAAGAATCTGCTTTTGAAGGGTAGTGACAGAGTCTGAATTACATAACTTTATCTTATAACCCTGGGTTGGAGCAGGCAATTTTTAATAGCTTCAGGAAGCCCAATGCTAATGCACTGATTTTCCTTTAATAGAATTTCGTTGTCGAAGGACGGTGCTCAGTAGAGTCCACCCTTCAATCTTAACCCATGCAAAGACTGTTCCTTTCTGGTTGAGCTCCATTCATTTCTGGTTGAGTAGGTTAAGCAAAGACAGACCTCACTGTTCTCAATTCACTTTATGATCCTCCCATCATAAAAAATAATATCAGCACCTTGCTTTTCATGTCAGAACTACATTTGAGCCGCTATTCCCTATGCCCATGAGTAAATCCCATAAAAGCTGCCCCGTTGTACTGTTGCTATTTTTCCTTGTGGGTGATTGATTGATGGATGAGTGCTGACACTTCAATGAAGCTATTTCGACTGCCATCTCAATCCGATGATGTGAGGGGTATATTTTCTGTCCATGCCTCATTACTTCAGAATGACATTCCTGGAACTTCATTTACTTTTTCCCTCCTTCCCTGAAGCGCCATATTTTTTCCCATCTAGGTTATGCATGCCATAAAAAAAGCAATTTGCTATTATATGTGACATAAGGGCAACACTTTCCCTAGGAGGTAAATAAGAAGTTTTTTCTTTTTTTTTTTTTAATCCCAATGTTGAATTTAGGGATCATGTCAAAATTTCCAAAGCAATTTCAACAGGCATGCTTCCACGAGAAATGGTGAAGAGGATATTTGGCTTCGTTTTGTTGGTGTTGAGATTTTTTGTGTGTGTGATAGCCTTGGTAATTAAAGCAATGACAACAAAATTGGTTTTTGTTTGTTTGTTTCAGAATCATCTAAGTTCCTAGTGTTGTGCCCGGAAGAGTTTAACTATTTCGCCTATAGCTGAGTAGTTTATAACACAATCCAGACTTTATCTGTCCTTTGAGAATAAGGAAATTCATTGTTTAAATGCAATGATAGATTTATCTATTTATAGATTGCTTTCAGTTGTATAGAAAATGCTCAACTAGAGTAAACAGCTCTACTCCTGAATTTCCAAACTGTGTACTAGGTATGCAAGACTTTTAATATTAAAACATGCTCTTAGCTTTTCCAAGTTGACTTAGGACCTGATTTTAATCTGTGTAATACAGTATTCCCGTTAATAATAACGTATAATTAAGACATCCGTTAAAAATCCATAACGTTAATTTAATGGAGAAAATCTAATACAGTTCTATTGGAATTTTTACGTTAAATTAACTTTAACGGGCTTTTAATGGATGTCTTAATTAGATCTCATTATTAACGGGAATATTCCACAAATTAAAATTGGGCCCTCAAAGTTTTAATGAAAAAAGTTGCGGGAACACATTTAAAATGGACACCCTATTTCATGCTTTCTGTTACTTCTCAAGCTAAGCTGTGTTTCCCAGTCCATAAACAACAGGTTCTGCAGAAAGAGATCACCGGGCAAGACGGCTGCTGAACTTTCCACCCTGCAGTGATCTCATCTTCTTGCTTTCCTTCAGATCTTGCATCTCACCAATTTTCCCAGTTCTGCCAATTTGCAGGTCTCGTATGCGTACTTAAAACCATTTTTTTTTTTTGTAACCAACAAAGACAATGATTAAAAAGATGCCCACCACTGCTTGGGAAAAAGTCTTTGGCAGCAACATGGTTAAGCCTAACTATTTGAACAACTTTCACAGAAGATGAACATTGTTCAGAGGTTTTCTTGGCTCAAACTCTGCTCTAACTTAATAATTCTTCCACTTTGCGGTGATTAATGGCTCCCCAGTGCAGGGGCAGGACTGGGGAATCCAGGTGCAACCGTAATTGTTGCTCTGAACAGAAACATTTCCTTTAGACAAACGTTCCCAGAGGGGTTATAAATAGGAAATGGACATTACCGTGAAAAGTAAGCTTCCAAGGGTATGCATCTAGCGCAGCTCACTTGGACATTAAACTATGAAGACTCATACTCCCCCGCCCTTTCCTGTCAGGTGTTACAGACCGACGAAATAAGTACATCAATGTTCTCAGTCATTATTTTTCTTCAGTGGCACTTTGTTTTCTCATGACAGTGAAAAGGGGACCATGGAGATGAGACTGCCTCATTGCAGTTTATCAATGAAAATCTAGTATTGTCCATAAGCAGAGAAGTGGAAATCAATACTTCATTACCAAATTGTTAGTAAGAATGAAGAGAGATGGCTGGGGTAATTTTTTTTTTTCTTTTTTCTTTCTTTCTTTTTTTTTTTTTTTTTTGGCAGTCTTCTCAGAGCAGGGTGTCAGAAGGAGTTCAATGTCAGAAGCAGGTGGTACAATGAAGAAGGACTCAGTGTGAGGGAGATCCAGGCTGGAAAGTTGAAACTAAGGCATTTGTCCTGTAATGGGAATCAGAACAACAGAAAAAGATGTATTATTTTCGGAGGAATAGCTCAGGTGGTTATTTTCCCTAGGTAGCCAAATTGCCCACCTGCACTATTTCATTCGTATTAATGGTCTGCATGGAGTCATAGTTAAATCTAGTCTAGGGTATGATATAACCACGTGATGGGACCTAGAAAGGAAAAGCCAGTTTAGGGAAAAAAGAACCTTTAAAATATAATGTATGGAAGAGATATTTATACACTCAGGTTCATAACAGCATTATTCACAATAGGCAAAAGGAAGAAGCAGCCTCGATGTCCATTGATGGATGGGTGGATAAACAAATTGTGGTATACGTAGGGATACAATGGGATATTATTCAGTCTTAAAAGGAAAGGAAATTCTCATATATTCTACAACATGGATGAACCTTGGGGACATTATGTTAAGAGAAAATAAGCAAGTCATAAAATACTATATGAATTCACTTACATGAGGTACCTAGAGTAGTCAAACTTATAGAAACACAAAGCAGAAATGGTAATTGCCAGGGGCTGGGGAATGGGGACTTGTTGTTTAATGGGTATAGAGTTTCAATTTTGCAAGACAAAAAAGTTCCGGAGATGGATAGTAGTGATGGTTACAGAACAACGGGAATGTACTGAATGCCACTGAGCTGTACCCTGGAAAACGATTCAGATGATAAATTTTATGTTTTGGGTGTTTTTCCACAATGAAAAATAAAAACTATAATATGCGACTTTCCCATTATAAAGCATTTTGAAAAAGAAAAAAAAATTAACTTAAGGCCCCACCATCCAGAGGAAGCTCCTATTCACATTCTGCTGTATTTCCTTCTAGTTTTCTCTCCGCATGTATTTGTGAGAGGCGTACATAGTCATAAGTACCCACTGTGTGATGTTCCTCTTCGGTGTTTTCCCCCCACTTGAAAGCCCCATTGTAAATAGCTACACGAGTTCTAGCACCTTCACTATCAGAATTTACTAGAACATTCTCATGATGTTGGACATTTAATTTGCTTCCAATTTTATTCATTAGTAGGTAACACTGTGATAAACATTTTTGTGTTTAAAGCCTTCAGTTTGTTGGGCTATATTCATAGGCTTAAATTGCCAAATGTGAAATTCCTGAGTCAAAAGATAGGAACATTTTTGTGGTTGGGGAAGTGCTACTTAAAAGTATGCTTTGTTATGGGAGATTAATTGGGAGAATTTTTTTTTTTTCTGTTATGTGCTATTTGGATTACTGTAAGAATGCATATAGTTTCCATTAGCTTAATCTGGGTGGCATTCCTTGTTTATATCTTATTATTTAGTGGTATTGCCCATTTTAGTGAGAAAAAAAATACTTTGGACTTATATATAATTAGTCTTTTGGAAGAGGAAAACTTCCAAGTTACTAGTAGAAGAATAAAGACACATTGAAAATTGTTGACATTTGATGTGTGTAAAGAAATCATGCACAAAATAACCACAACAGACGTTATAAATAATTTCTTGGTAAGAAATAGTAGGACTCCAATACCAGAACCAGTTGTTATGTATGTACCAAATGCCAGATCCTTTACACGTATTACCACTAATACTTGAAACAATCTCATTAAAAAAAAAAAGTCTCAAGGAGATTCGTGACTTGTCCAAGGTCACACGGCTAATAAGCAGAGGATGGTTTTAAATTTAGGTCTTCCCATTTGGAAGCTTCCATGCTCACTTCAGGCACCCCATCCCACTCACCCACCCTGCATTTAGATTACAGATGGTCACCATCAGTGGAAGGAGTCATTTCCCTTTGACATTAGGTTTTTATTTCAGAGACAAAGTAGTCTTTCCTCTGACTTGGTTGGAACCCCCTGGCAGGTTCAGGAACTTGAGGGAGAGTGGTCATGTGGTTGGAGGAGAGAGATGCGTCGAAGAAAGAGAAAGAGATTGAGGGCAGAAGTTGTAACGGTACTAGGGGAAGGTGAGAGGAGGGAGAGAGGGGGAAAGGACGAGAGTAGCTGATTTCTTACGGGTGAAAGTGCCCTCCACTGTGAGGCAGGATGAAGGCCTGGGTGCAGTGTTGACACACGCTCTGTGTGAGGCCCTCCTCTCCTCCCTGACCATGATGTTAATGTGGTGCCAGTTTTAGAAAACTTTGTTTCATTTGTCTCTTCCTTGAACCCACTCCAGATTTGTTCAACACTCAGACTCCTCTGGCTGGGTGTTTCTTAGGGCAAAGTTTGCTCTGGGGAGAGGAGCAAGGAGAATGAAAAAATAATTGTATTATGTTATAGCCCCCTTCTTGGAAATCCACAATACACATCAGCATATTAAAGGCTCCGAGAAGTCCTGCCACCAAAACCCAACCCAACCCAACACAATGTGTCTTTATTTAACCCAGTGCTTCCTGGATTTGTTTGATGACCCCTTTCTTTCCCACAAAACACGAATATATCTGAGTGTTGTCTCTCTGGAAAATATCTTCATGACAGACTCTTGTGTAAAAACAAGGAAGTTGCTCAGCTCCTAAGATCTCAGTCCTGACCTCATTATTGACTTTCTGTGATTCTTAGCTCAGGTTCTGGGGCTTTCTGGGGCCTCAGTATGAAAGAAGCCTGTTGTAGTGATAACTTGACATTTCCCGAGTTTGCTCTATGCTACCCACGCCAAGTCCGTGCCTCACCTTGCATCAACCTCATGATACTGTGGTGCAGGAGGGAATAACATCTACACTTTCCAGCCCAGGAAACGGACATTTAGGGAGGTGAAGCCATTTGGCCTGCAGTCACGTGGCCGGTAAGTGGGAGAAAGGATACTCAGGTTCAAGGTTGCTTGGGCTCTTAAACCACTGTTTCTTATATGGTCTCTGATGGCTTGATAATGTTGTAAAGTGTTGAACACTAACATTATTAATAATTCAGAGGCATTTCTCCAAGAGTATCTGTACAGTTAGTTATTGAGTTAAATTCTAGATACGAGTGTCTTCTATTAAAACTTGGCTATGATGCTATTTTTACTCTGGAAAACAGTGTGGAGCCTCCTCAAAAAGTTGAAAATAGAGCTACCCCACGACCCAGCAATTGCACTACTGGGTATTTACCCCAAAGATAAAAATGTAGGGATCCGAAGGGGTATGTGCACCCCAATGTTCATAACAGCAATGTCCACAGTAGCCAAACTGTGGAAAGAGACAAGATGTCCATTAACAGATGAACAGATAAGGAAGATGTGGTGTATATATATATACACACACACACACACACACATATATATATATATATATATATATATATATATATACACACAATGGAATATTATGCAGCCAACAAAAATGAAATCTTGCCATTTGCAACGAGGTGGATGGAACTAGAGAGTATTATGCTAAGCGAAAAAAGTCAATCAGAGAAAGACAGGTATCATATGATCTCACTGATATGAGGAATTTGAGAAACAAGACAGAGGATCATAGGGGAAGGGAGGAAAAAATGAAACAAGATGAAACCAGAGAGGGAGACAAACCATAAAAGACTCTTAATTTCAGGAAATAGAGGGTTGCTGGGAGTGATGGGGGGTGGGAGGGAGGGGGTGGCTGGGTGATGGACATTGGGGAGGGTATGTGCTATGGTGAGCGCCGTGAATTGTGTAAGACTGAAGAATCACAGACTTGTACCTATGAAACAAATAACACATTATTTGTTAAAAAAAAAAAGATAGTAGGAAGGGAAAAATGAAGAGGGGGGACATTGGAGGGGGAGATGAACCATGAGAGACTATGGACTCTAAGAAACAAACTGAGGATTTTAGAGGGTAAGGGGGTGGGGGGATGGGTTAGCCTGGTGATGGGTATTAAGGAGGGCACAGATTGCATGGAGCACTGGGTTTTATATGCAAACAATGAATCGTGGAACACCACATCAAAAACTAATGATGTAATGTATGGTGACTAACATAACATAATAAAATAAAATTAATAAAAAAAACTTGGCTATATTGATGCCATTTCTATCTGACAGCTCTCATATTCCACCATGATGGATGGAGGTGGTATATTCTTCCAGAAAGTCAGTGCTCCTATACTAAAAGAGAATGTGTAAAGAGGATAACTGAATCTTGGGCCACTTTGGGATGATATACCTTTTCTTACTATTTCTTACCTTAGAAGAAGCAGCAGCAGCACCTTATTTTTCTGTAGGTCTAAAGATGAGACCCTGGCAGAAAATTAAACCTAGAAAACGAAGGGAATGAGAAATACTGGTTTTATTTCTCACTGCTTGGAATGCAGTGTGTAAACTATTCTTGGTTGTGTCTCCACTGGTTGTTGAGGCCAAGCGCTGCTGTGGCATGGGTTTTTTTTTTTTTTCCTAGTATGTTAAGCTACTACTATAAAAATAAAACAGAAATAAATAAAAATTTTAATTACATATCTAAAAAGTCATTGGCAGTGTTCATTAAGGAGAGTTTGTGAGGGAGAGCCAGGCGAAGAGATGCAATTATTTTTGTATTAATTACATAGCCACCGACAGATGTGTAGAATTATATCTACTTTAATTTGGCCACGCTAGAATTTTTTTTTTTTTTTTTTTTTTTTTAGAGAGGGAGAGAGCAAGCAGGGGGAGGGGCAGAAGGAGAGGGAGGGAGAGAATCGTTTTTTTTCTTTTTATTTATTTTATTTATTTTTTTCTTTAAATTGTTTTGTTATGTTAATCACCATACATTACATCATTAGTTTTTGATGTAGTGTTCCATGATTCATTGTTTGTGCATAACACCCAGTGCTCCACGCAGAACGTGCCCTCTTTAATATCCATCACCAGGCTAACCCATCCCCCCAACCCCCTCCCCTCTAGAACCCTCAGTTTGTTTTTCAGAGTCCATAGTCTCTCATGGTTCGTCTGGGAGGGAGAGAATCTTAAGCAGGCTCCACGCCCAGCACAGAGCCCGACGCAGGGCTGATCTCAGGACCCTGAGATCATGACCTGAGCTGAAATCAAGAGTCAGACGCTTAACTGACTGAGCCACCCAGGGGCCCCTGGCCATCCTAGAATTTTTAACCCCTCTAGCCCTTCCTCTCCAGGCCCTTCCTCTTTCTCTACTTGGTCCTGTTCTCAGAGATGTGCTGCTGTCCCTGGGGGGAGTCCTGTGGTTGCTGCAAGGATGGGCCCACCACGAGTGTTGAATCGTTAGGCACTGGGAATCTTAGGCACCTTGCAACGTGGGGGACAGCTTCTCACAAGGTGGTGTTGTCCCTCACCCTGCACCATTTTTGAAAATGTCTCTGTAGGTTGGGGTTTCTCAACCTTGGCACTATTGATATTTTGGGCTGGATAATTCTTTGTTGTGGGAGACTGTCCTGGGCATTGTAAGATTTTTAGCAGCATCGCTGGCCTTTACGCACTAGATTCCAGTAGCAGCCCCCTTACCCTTGAGTTGTGACAGCCAAAAATATCCCCAGACATTGCCAAATGTCCCTGGGGCGGGGAGCAAAATGATCTATCACAGCGGTTCAGAAGCGCTGACATAGTGGAAAACATTTTTATAATTATTTCAGCCTAGACCCTAATTCCATTTTACATATAAACACAAAGTCTTTGGTGCACAGTTTCATATACACTGCATTGTCCAGAAATAAAGCTACCTTCAAACAAAGAGAAACTAGTTTGTTTTCTTTGGAATTTTAAGGGGAGTTATTGGCCATTTAAAAAAAAAACAAGTCACCTCTGGTGTTGCCACTCATGGTATTTGGGATGCCCATTCTACAGCCCCGAAACTGACCTGCATGTGTCATTGACATGTTCACGGTGAGTCTACATATAGGAACACACAACAGACGCCCTCACCATCCTTCGAGGGCCTCGTGCCTGAGTGTGGCCCATGGGACAGCAGCATTGGCATCATCCCCAAGCGTGTTAGAAATGCAGAACCCCTTTCCCCAGTCCTGTTGACTCAAAATCTGCATTTCACAGGATGCCAGGCGATGCCATTCATGCTTCAGAAGTCCTGTTCGAGTGAACTTTTGTGCCCATTTTCCTTTTGTTTCTCATTGTACACTCACCGCATCAGATGATTTCTTTTGGAAATTACGTGTGTAGGTTGGTCATGTGATCTATGAATTCATTTCTGGATTGTACAGGGGAAATCATATACTGTTTGTCGGGAAATGTCCACACTGGGTCTGCGAAGGGTGAGGACCCCTGGCCTGCACCGGCTCCAGGTAGGCAGCTCCATCCAGTTTGTGACGTTAACTTAGATCATCGGTGCGATGATGACTGTGTGTTCCAGATCGGCACATCCAACTGCCTTCTTGACATTTCTATGTGAATATCTCGTAAGTCCGTCAGAGGCAACTTTTTCAAAAGCAGGGAGCTTGAATTCCCCCGCCCCCAGCCCGTTTCTCCTCCGATGTTTCTGTTCACAGGAAATGGAACCTCAAGCCGCTTAATTGTTCAGGCCAGAATGTTGGGTCATCCTTGACACCTCATCATAAGATTTCTTGCCAGAATCTACTTCCATGCCCTTCCCCAGCACCCCAGTTCAAGCCTGTGTGTGTCGTCCCCAGATGATGGTACCCTCTCTCTCCCTGGGCTGCTTTACTCTGCTCGGCGTCCTGCCCATCATTTTCCATACGGCAAACAAAGTGAGGTTATGAAAACTTTAATTAGATTGAAGCAGTCACTCCCTATTTCCTCCCAGCTTAGAGTCCTTCAGTGACCTCTACCGCACTTAGGAAAAATCCTGTTTTTCTAAGACATTCTGCCTGATCTGGCCTTGCCACCTCTCTGACCTTACTCGGGGCTCTCGGCCCTTTGCTAATCTGTCCCAAGAACACTGGCCTTCTGACAGCATCTGAAACGTGCCTAGGGGCTTTGCAGGTGCTGTTCCCTCTGTCTACAATGTTCTTCCTTCTATTTGTTTGGCAAGCACCTTCTCATTCTTAAAGTCTTAACTGAAATGTCACTTCCTCAGAGAAGTCTTCTCTTGCCCTTGGGGCTTGACTAAGTTCTTTTGATATAATCTTGCACCTTATATGTTGTTCTTATGGGACTTATAGCAGTTTATAAGCATATTCACAGCCATAATTTTTAATTAAGTGTCTGCCTCCTATACTGGCTTGTAAATGCCAGGGAGGTAGGGACTGTGTGATTTTTTTTTTTTTTTTAAGATTTACTTGTTTATTTGAGAGCGAGGGAGAGACAGAGAGCGCACAAACAGGGGGAGGGGCAGAAGGAGAGGAAGAGAATCTCAAGCAGACTCTCTGCTGATCATGGAGCCAGATGCAGGGCTTGATCCCAGGACCCTGAGATCATGACCTGAGCAAAAACCAAGAGTCAGAGGCCCAATGGACCAAGACAGCCAGACACCCCGACTGTGTGCTTTTTGATCATAACAGTATCCCAGGTAGACAAGCCAATGCCTGACATATCGTATGTACTTGATACATACTTGCTGAGTGAATGAAGTCCTAAAGACAATGAAAAGGGAATTTTAAAGAATTTTATACTAAGATAATACAAAAAGCAAACAATAGATTTGCCTGGAATCCTACCTCTCTAATTCTATGAAAGAGACAATGTAGAATATGTAAAGAAAAAAGAAGAGATTAGGACAATTAGTTCAAGGAAACATAAGTGGACATGAACAAGCTTTGCCATCTACTCGGTACTTTCAACTTTAAAGAATAATTTATTTTGCCATTTTAAAACAATTTACATCTTTTCAAGTGCTCAATGGAAACTTTTCAAGTGTATATATATATTATATACACACTCTCTTATGTACAATGTATATATATGTGTGTGTGTTTTTCGGAAATATATTGGATAAATATTAGTAGCCCCAAAGATAAAAAGACTGAGGCCATGGGAGTTGAAATAATTTGCTCCCATAGTGATTAGTGATGAAATCAGGACATCTGACTCCTAATTCTGGGCTTCTAAAAACTGGTTAAAAATGAAAAAAAGAAAGTGAAATATAAATGCTGAAAGTACATAAAATGTATTATTAAAAAAAAAAGACTGTGTTAAGAAAGCAAAGCGGTTGTGGAGACATGGGATTCCTAACTGTGTAATCCTGGGAGAAACCGGGAGTTAATATTTTTTCAAATTGATTTTACAATTTGAAAATCCAGGTTGGCTCACCTACATTGCTGAATTTCATCATTAGTGCTTCACCTAATTTTTCCTAAGAGAAATCTCTGTGTGCAGAAACCCTTAAACTTGGGTGGACCAATTTCAATTTTTAGAGCAAATAAAGTAATTGCTTAAATATATTGAATGCTTTTCATATGCCAGGCACAGCGCCACGTAAGTAGGTGGATGATATTTTCAAATATTATCTGATGT
The DNA here is from genome assembly GCF_003265705.2 of Callorhinus ursinus. Taxonomy (NCBI): domain Eukaryota; kingdom Metazoa; phylum Chordata; class Mammalia; order Carnivora; family Otariidae; genus Callorhinus; species Callorhinus ursinus. The sequence continues at coordinate 5,758,581 of NW_027397115.1, forward strand.
GCTTTTGCCTTTTCTTGATTTCTTTCTTCCATGTAGTTTTCCCACCCCTGGAAGCAGACACTGAGACAAATTGCTCTTGGAAAGGGAGGCCACCAAAGAAGCCAGACAGAACAAAGTGGCTGGGCTTCTGAGTGGAGAGAGGGACTTTAGCTTTCTTATCATAAATTGCAGAGAGGTTGAGTCAATAAAATAAAATAGAACAGTCACATCTGGGTAACAACTATTAATTTTAGGCCTGCCCGCTTATGCATTATTTCCATGAATCATCTCAACACTCCAGGGGACGTGTCCAGTATTACAGAGGAAGAAGCTGACGTTAGGTGACCAAAGTGACTTATCCCAGGTCACATAACAGTGAATGGAAATGGATATTCCAATATTCAATCGGAATGTATCTTTTCTGGATTTTAGATCCTTTGCTCTTAACCACCAAAGGAATTGTGCCTGATGTTGGATCTGTACCAATGAGACCACAGAATCATTGTCAGAGGGCTGCTTGACTAGACCCTTGAAGAACAGGACACAAAACTATTGTTGATCTTGATAGTCTTCTCCTTGGAACATCTAAGTACAGATGACATGCGGGTCATAATCGACACACTGGAAAATCTCAACTTTTGAACTTCCTCTTTTAAGCACAACTTGTGATAAATCAACCATGTGTCTCAAATGTATGGGATGTATGCTCCATGACACAAACCAGACAGCCAACTGCCCACAGCTTTAGAGCTCAAGACTAATTTTTCTGTGTGTTTTTTTTCCTTTTCTTTTCTTTTTTCTTTTCTCTTCTCTTCTCTTCTCTTCTCTTCTCTTCTCTTCTCTTCTCTTCTCTTCTCTTCTCTTCTCTTCTCTTCTTTTCTTTTCTTTTCTTTTCTTTTCTTTTCTTTTCTTTTCTATCAGTGCCAGAGCAAACACTTTCTAAGCTGACCTCCACCCTCTACCACCAACTTTGAGTATCTAACAGAGTGGGTGAATTGGAAATAATTTTTTAAAAAAATTCCATTTTGGTCTACTTAATGGGCAACCCTTGAAATGGTTTAAAATCTCTTCACCACCGTGCGTGAGATGGCTATGGAATGGAACTGGCAGACACAGGGTGACGTCTTGGAGAACAACAACAACAAAAATGTCAGGCAAGAAGTCTTGGGGCCTCCTGAGAGTGGTGCAGACGCTGTCACTAGGTGTCATTTGTGTCCCTCCTTGTGTGTCAGCTTAAAGATTTCAACAGCAGAAGAAAATCTTTTCCTTAAAGCACACTCTTCAACTTCAGACTACCCGAGTAGTTAAGAAACAGAAATGAACGTAAAGGCGTGGGGGTTTGCCCTCTGAAAATCTCTTGACAACTAATAATGGGATTATGGAGTCTTAACTGCTGTATAGTCATCCCTAATTATAACCGAAGGCACATCAATCTAAATAAAAATGATAAGGCAGACAGGGGCTTTCTCCCTCCCGCCAACTAGCGTTTTAACACGAATCTCTCCTCAGTATGATGCTTTGACAAAGCTTGGATTGGATAATTATCAGAAGAGATGGAGCCCAGTGTCAAGTTAAACATATTTTTTGCAGAAAGGAATGGTTTCAGCTTTAAATGTTTGGTTTTACCCTGGGAACTTCCTACTATCTCGATTGCACTCCATCACAAAAGTTATGCATGGATTTCTGCCAGACATTCAGTATCAGGAAAGGTTTTGCTTATTCTTAAATCCCGGTCTACATTTTCTTTATGGTAAAGGTGAATCTTGGAGTGGATCAGGTTTCCATTTTTGCTTTCACTACTAGGAAGCTCAGAGTGCATTTGGTGGCCCAACTTTAGCATCTGTGTAGCCTCTTGGGACTCCAGTCTATATCCATTAACTTCTTTTCATATTCACTCTTCATTTTCTTTTGGCACATTTGTTAATAGCTTGGCTCTGTCATTGATTAGTTGTGTGATCTTTGGGTAAATGACTTACCCTTTCTGAACCTAAATTCCACATCTGCAAAATCAGGCTAATAATAGAACCTTCCACGCATGGTATTGGGTACATAATAAAAATGTAGATTTTAAAAAGTGATTTTCTTTTCTTTTATGATTTTATTTCCTTGCATACAATATAGCACCTTAAAAGTGCTGTGGAATAAGATATGGAATAAATTAAGAAAACATACATAAAATTCTGCTTATGTGTTAGAAATAAGTAATCATTAGGTCTTGGAATGTGAATTATTCTTTCCTTCTGGAAACTTGAAGAACTAAGTAGAAGAGGCTCTTTAGTTCATGCATTAAATGTTGAAAAGAAATCAGTTGTCAATTCAGATGTGGAGCTGGGAAAAGTTTTTCCCCTTTTATAAAAAAAAGGATAAAATAGCATTTCAAAACATTTGATGTGGTTATTAAGAAGAAGAAAGTAGAAAGCAGTCATAATACCTACCATTTTATTAAGTGCTCATTACAAGCGCTGCACTTCACAATAATACCTGATAGTAGATCTCGTTGTCCCTGTTTATTGATGACAAAATAGAGGCTGAACTTGGTTAAATTTCTTTTTTTTAATTAAAAAATTTTTATTGTTATGTTAATCACCTTACATTACATCATTAGTTTTGGATGTAGTGTTCCATGATTCATTGTTGTGCATAACACCCAGTGCTCCACGCAGAACGTGCCCTCCTTAATACCCATCACCAGGCTAACCCATCCCCCCACCCCCTCCCCTCTAGAACCCTCAGTTTGTTTTTCAGAGTCCATCGTCTCTCATGGTTCGTCTCCCCCTCTGATTTCCCCCCTTCATTCTTCCCCTCCTGCTATCTTCTTCTTCTTCTTCTTTTTTGTTTCTTAACATATATTGCATTATTTGTTTCAGAGGGGACTTGGTTAAATTTCTTAACCAAGTTCAGATAGGTAGCAAGTAGTAGAGCTGGCATTTGGACTTTGGTCTATCTGGCTTCCAAACCTGTTCTCTAGCCAATATTTATTGCTGTCAAAGGAACTCACTAGAATCTTTTAAAGGCACATTGCTCAGTAAAGCTATATAATGAAAAATAAGGATGAAAAACTGTTCAGCTGTTGTAATCCTTTCAAGAAACGAATGAAAAGGATGGCGAAGATCATGACAGCCTCCTGACAATGGAAAGGGAAAATGTCCTTGGTGATTTCAATGTTAACTATAATTTCATGTTGCAATTATGTATTTCATATTTGACAATTCTCATCGATGGTTGATTTTGGTACATGGCCATAGAAGAGAGAAAGAAAGCAATTTCCCTGTACCCATTTTTATTGAGCCACATTCATATACTCCAAAAGGGCACTTAAATTGTTTGAAAGAGGGCTAGATGCTGGCAAACACCACCATAAACAACCCGGACAGCTTAAAGTCCAAACCACCAATGACATGATTCACAATGGAACCTATCTTCTTTAAGTGGAGTGCAGAGCCAAATGTGATTTATTACAACTAACTTACAACCAAACGAGATTCACGGCATGGACACAGCGAGGGGACTTTACTGCTGCCTAAATGTGAGTTGTTGGCATTCAGGAAGAACGGCATGGCCCCCCAAACATGACAAATAAACAGGGCAGACTTTTTTTTTTTTTTTTTTTTAACCACCGTGATTATGAGTCTAAGCCCAGGGCAACAGTGTTGTGGTGTTGCCTACATTGGAAAAGGGGGTTAGTGGGTTGGAATCCGTGTTTAGATAAATCAGGTAAACCCTCCCGCTTTCCAAGAAGAGTTTCCCTTCTCTTTAGTGATAGTTTCATTCATTGGGTACCTGCTCTTTGCCTGAAGCTTGACTGCTGTTTTCTTTTATTTAATTCTTATGATAACCTCCATAATCTCCAGACGTAGGTCTTACGAACCCCTTCTCAGGAGTCAGGAAACTGAGAGCCAGAGCTTTGAGTGATGGGGCCAAGATCAGGCGCCTGCAGGATGGTAGAACATGATGTGAATGCGGATCTCTCTGTCACCAAAGTACCATGATAACTAGAACCCGTTACCCATTCGACTGCTACCACTAATTACCAGTCCTCACAGAAGACTTGGAAAATATGAGTCATTTCCTCATTACAAACGAAGAACCAGGGGACCAGGAGGTTAAATTGTCCCCTCCGCCCACACAGCTGTTTCCTAGTGAAACTGGAGTGAAGTCAAGATTTGTCTGGATCTCTTACCCAGCCTCATCTGACTCTCCAATGTTTTCCAAAGTATGTTATGGAACGCCTGAATCCCTTGAGATGCTCTAAAAAAAAAAAAAGTTTTTTTTTTAATTCATTCACTTATGTTTTAAACAAAATCTCAGAAGTGTCAAGCTCTTCCCTGCCTTAGAGGCTTTGCCCCTGCTGTACGCCTTACCTAGGTTGCGCCCCCTTCCCCATGACCCTGCCTGGATAACTCCTGCTCCACGCTCCATCACTCATTCACTGGCTTAAGTATCATGTCCTCAGAAAGACCTTTGCTTATCCCAGAATCTAGACCTTTCCTTATCCCAGAAAAAAATCCAGATTTTTTTTTCTCTCCTAGCTCCAGTTGGCCATTAATAATGTTTGTGTGAGGACTGATTTAATGCGTGGCTCTTCTACTAGTCTTTAGGAGGGCAGGGAGGCTGACCGTTTTGTTCAACAGGTCTCCAAAGTGCCGGCTCGGTGCTGGGCTCCAGGTGTCATTCAGTGAAGAAACATGAGTTTTTCTTCCTACTCTGCCCATTGCTCTACCTTTGTAGAATCATGAAAATGGAAGTGAATGACCTCAGAGATCCTCCCTGCACTCACCATTTTGCAGATGGCGACCTGGAGGCCCAGACTTCACATCCATTGGACAATGATAACAGTAACAAGAAATACCTGTTATTTATCAACCAAGCATGTTCTTGACCTGGAACCCACATGTTTAAACAAATATGTCTAATCCTCAAGATGAATGAGGGAACAGGCTTAAAGGTGTTAAGCAGCTTGCCCATGTTCAGAGTTAATAAATGGCACAGAATGATCTGTGCCTTGTGCCTCTGAACACATTCTGCATGCTGGCCTCCCTCCACATGGGAGTCACCCGACAGCTTTAAAACACTCATACCTAGGCTCACTCTCAGAGATTCTGCCTTAATTGGTCCAGGGCATGGCTTGGGCATTGGGGTTTTTAAAAGCTCCCCAGGGGATTCTAATGTGCTGCCAAGATTGAGAACTACTGCTCTAATGTATGATTGATTGATTGATTACTGCCATTTAATCAACTGCTCTTCTTGTGGAGACTCGGTAGAATACATGACTTGTATAATTCTACTACAACATTCCTTGTTTCTCTCTCTCTTTCTCTTGCTCTTCCCCTCCCTCTCTCTTTCCCCTTCCCACTCTGAAATCTGCATTTTTACGTAGATTAAATTCCTTCACAACACCTACAAAAAAAAAAAAAAATCACCCTACAATGCACGACTGTTTATAAAGACAGAGGCTCTCACTTACAGGTCCCAGACAAAATGGTCTAGTTACTTCTCAAATAAAAGAGTGAGCAACTAAATTTCCATGCAAACAGAGAATTCACAGGAGACCCTCAAGACCCTAGGGTTTGCTTGCCCTTCACTAATAACAACAACTGCTGTTATCAGAAAGTGAGGATTCACCTGGTGCCAGGTGCTGTGTGAGGCTGGTGGGGGATAGAGAGCCTCCCCCTACCCCTCCAAACCAAACCAAGGTGGGTATTATCAGCAGTACCGTTCCACAAAGGGTTAACTGGCTCATGAAGTCGTGGTCACCATGGTTAGTAAGAGGTGGATTCTGGATTTGAACCTTCCTCTACTTACCCTTCCCCTGTCCCCACCCGTGCCATCATGGCTAACCACACCGTCTCCTAGAGGCCTCCTTAGACCCTGCCCGGTGATCCTGTTTGTGCCCTGAAGAAACACTGAACTAGGTGCTCTTCCTCAAAGGAATTCAACGATTTCCTCTGCAAATCGCTGTTGAGAAGCAATAATATGGATTTTTAAATGTCTCACTTATAAAATTTACTAGGAAGCTTTCAGTCCTTTGAAGCATATAGCTATAGATGAAACAGGAGGGTGGACCTCTCACCTTTTGTGTCAGGAAAGTTAATGGAAAGATTGTATGGAGGTTCCCATAGCTACAAGCTGCTCCCTCTGAGGCTGGGGACAGGGACAAGGTGGTGGTTGTGAGAAGCAGCCGTCGATGTTAAAGTAATAATGACACATGCTTTATTGACAAGCAACGTGGAAGCCAGGGTTATGGCCTGACTTGTGTTCCCTCACAATTGGTATGTTGATGAACTAACCCCCGGTACCTCAGGATGTGACTGGATTTGTGGAAAAGCCCTTAAAGAGGTGGATTAAAGTAAGATGAAGCCGTTAGACTGGGCCCTGATCCAATCGGACTGGTGTCCTTCTAAGAAGAGGAGATTAGGACACACAAGAGACCCTAAGGACTCATGGGCACAGAGGAAAGACCATGTGAAGAGACAGCAAGGAGGCGGCCATCTGCAAGCCAAGGAGAGAGGCCAAAGAGAAAACGAGTCCAGCCGACACCTTGATCTTGGACGTCCAGCCTCCAGAATTGTGAGGAAATAAATTTCTGTTGTTTGAGGCCCCCCCTCCCCCCTGCGCCCAGTCTATGGTACCTTGCTACGGGAGCCTGAGCTGACTAATAGAGCCAGAGAAGGAAGAATAAGTGACCAAAGCCTGCAGCTGGTTACTCCGGTCTGGAGGCAGCCCATACTTCCACATCCTGGAAAGTGTATTCAAATTTGTTCTCTTCCTCCCCCTTCCTGCCTCTGGTGTGAGGTGAGAAGGGCAGGTATTACTAAGGCCATTTACAAAAGAAAGTAAATTGAGGCCTAACACATTTCCACAAAATCATAAAGCAATTTGATGGCCAATGTGGCACCACAGCTCTCTCTTAGAATTTAATTTTTGAGTCGGGTTACACATGCTTTTGGGAAAGGAAATCCTCTGGTTGGTTCAAAAGGAGTTTCTTAGAAACTGTTGACTCCATAATCCTTTCAGCTTACACCTGAAGAGCTTCCTAGTAACCTTGGAGTAACTAGGGAAGAGTTGTCTCAGATATTAGATTTAGGCCGGCACAGGGACTCTCAAAGAGCTTTGCAGAAGAGATGTAGAATGTAGAAATTTCCAGAAGGGGCATCCAGGGGTGTGTGTGTGCCTGAAAGAGTCTTTTTGGGACTTCCTACCCTCATTTCAATCAAAGCAACTTCATTTTATCCATTTTGTATACAGGGCTCCATATAAGATTATATTTGAAAAACATTCAACTGCTCCCCTAAATTATTACTACTAATTTATATGATGACGATGATAAAGCCTGATGCCCGCTGGACCAGGTGAAGTAGAGAAACTTCGGCTGTGCATTTTCGGCTCTTGCCTTACCAGTGAACACTTGATAATATTCTTTCCACAAATCTTGGGACAACATTTGTTCAGTGCCAGACACTGGGTCCTATCTTGATACAAGGAACGCAGCAGGGAACACACCAGACAGGACCTCTGTCTTTGGGGGATTTGAACCGTGGAGGGAGAGAAGACAAGGTGCAAGACCTTAGGAGGTAAGGTCAGTGACATGGAGACAATGAGGCAGGGTGCTGGAAAAGCGAGTGCCTGTTGGTGTGAATGGCAGCAGGTCCACTCTGAGAAGGGACGAGAGAAGCCTCTCTAGAAAGTGGTATTTGAGTGAAGACCTGAAAGATGAGAAAGGACCATCCATGCTCCATGTGCTGGAGGAGTATATACCCAGGGGGGAGCATCTGCAGATGCAAATCCCCAAAGGTGAGACAGGGCTGTGGCCTTCGGAGGGGATGTAACAAAGACAGCACCGGTGGAGGCTGAGCCCGGACTAGCAAAACCACTAACAAAAACCCACTAACAACCGAGAGTAAAACCAGAGCTGCATCCCCCACTCTGTGGCCCTTGGGTCAAGTCCCATCTGTGGCTTGTCTTTATATGTTCTACGAGCTAAGAATGATTTTTACATTTTTAAAGGACTGAAATACATCAAAACAAGGATAATATTTCATGACACGCCAAAATTATATGAAATTCCAATTTCAGAGTCCATTGATAAAGTTTTATTGGCACACAGACACACACATTTGTTTACGTATTATTTATGGCTGCCTTCATGCTACCAGGGCAGAGGTGAGCAGTTGTGGACAGATGGTATTAGTCCACGGAATCTAGAATATTTACTCTCTAGCCTGTACGGAAAAAGTTTCCCATCATCTGTTCTTTTTGGAAATAGCTCTTTTTGAATACCTGTGGATGTGACTTCCTTCTACTTAACAGTGGATCCCTATTCCTCGAAGGTCTCTAGACAGAGACATTCATGAAATGCTGGTTTCTTGCATTAAACACTCTGAGAAGGTCTACCTTACTCTTTGCTGATTGCTGATAGGTACTCCTTAATTGTATTAATATGTGCTGAGAGATTTTCCTGTGCCTGGCACTGGGCTAGGTGCTGGATGTTCAACTTGGAACATGATGGTTTGGTCCTTGCCTTCTTGCAGTTTATGTTCTAGTGAAACAGGTTTTCAACAGCCCTTTCTTCAGCTCCTAGCGGCCTCTGCAACCATGGGCATGGTAGGTGTTTGATTGATAGCTTCAGAGTCGAGCCAATTAAATGTCTGCCATATTCACATCAATGCTCTGCTAGTTAGGCAGTGTTTCAGCAAGTAACAGTGGGAAAATAATACGGTGAAAGATGCATGAAGTCATTTTCATGCTATTCCACGTGACACCCATGCATAGAATTTGGGGGATCCATGGACTTGTGTGGGAAAGAAGATTATGTCTTTCATTTCACACACCTCTAACTGAAATCCTTCATTTATGAACGTAGGCACCAAATCACAATAGTAGTAGCCGCATCACCCTTATTTTCACCAAAACATCATAGATATTTTTATGTCACATTACAGTTGTTGAAAATACCTTGCAGTATTTACTTATCATTATTTTGAAATCACAGTGGTCATTAGCCTTAGTGCTGGTCATGCTATTTGATGTACATAAATTCGTTTATTATTCTGTGATACATTGGCTTCTTTAGTATTTGGTAATTGTACTTCCATGATTTTTTAAAAATTTTAAAAATCCTAACTATTTTATCTTGTGCCTTTAAAAGCATTAGTTTTGAGAAGGGCTGCATGGGCTTCCCCGGAGGGGGACCGAAGAAGTTCAGAACCTGAAACAATGAAAAATTTTCATAGCTTAAGGAAACCAAGGGCTCCTTAAGTGAAGTGATTCTTAACCTTAGATGAGCATTATGGGAAGGTTGGTGATGCCTGGAATTTTGAGTAGCAATTGTTATTCAAGTTATTCAAGTTTATGGCAAAGACAAGAGATGACATTGTAAGCAAAATTTTGCTTTTCTGTGTATGTGTGTGTATGCATTTGTAAACACACACTTGTTATTTATTTTGTCTGGAGAGAGGATCTATAGCTCGCATCAGATTCTCAGGAAAGTTCTTGGTCCAAATACAAGTTCAGAACCACTATGCTAGAATGAGGAGTCCTTGCATGGGGACTTTTTCTGAACCAGGAGTGATTCAGGAATAATGGCTCAGGAATAGTCCCAAACAGCCAATATGGCTTAACTATCTGGGGAATTTGATTTCTCTGAATACCACTCCCCGACCCTGGTTTATTTTTAGCCAAACCCAAAGCCTCAAGTTCATCCAAAACCAAGAAAATCTCCGACAAGGAGCTAAATAAATGGCCACAATAGTGTTTGTATGAAAGAGTCCCTCAATATCTGCTTTTATGTGCAGAGGGGGCACCAGCAGCTCCTTAAGTTAATCTTCATTATCACACAAGTGGCTTTTCCCCCTGTGGTTTTAAATTAAGATACTCTGGACACTCTCCTTTCTTTCTTCTACTCCACATACACAATCGGACAGCCAGGAATTTTAATTAGACCTCCTGTATTATTAGAACCAGGAAAAAAAATTCATGGCTGGTCAGAAGGACCCCAAGCTAGGAAAGAGAAAGGTAATCATTTAATTTGTTGTTGTTTCCACAAATCAGGGCCCAGTCATCAATTTCACCGCATATTTGAGAGCACATGTTATTGACAATGTGTTCGTGGAGAAAAATGGAGTTTGTTGGCAAAGTTGTTCCATTTTCTAAAGATTAAATTGTTCATTGTACAGGCCGCCATCTGCCCTCCTTGGAAGAGATATAGTTGCTGGCAGAGGCATTCAAAGTCTAGAAGACAAAGTTAAATTTCTTTTTTTTTTTATTGCTATGCATAACCAAAGGCAAGTTCATTCATTCATTCATTCGTTCATTCACCCATTCATTCAATATTTATCAAGTGTTTCCTATGTGATGTCAGATAGTTTCCAAGGAATGGATACTTATGGAAGGATCACATACAGCCTTGGAGCTGATTGATAACCCTGTGGTCTTCATTCAAGCATGGGACCCCTGGGTGGCTAGCATTTCTGTCTCCTGACCCATCCTGTGGGCTACGAGGAATCTACCTGGCAGAACTGTGGCTAGTAAGACAAGTCTCTTCCCTTCAATAAGCTTCTAGTCTATTGAGGATTCATAAGGCAGACACAGCTAACAGCAGTACAACTACAACGTATGTCTTGAGAAAAACCCAAAGAGAGGCAGAGCTCATTTTTGAGTAGAAGCTTCTTAGAAGAACTGAGTGGAAGAATCTGAAAGAACTCTGACATGAAACTTCCCATATATAATATTCTTTTATACATACACTATCCTATTGTAGAAGTAGGTGTTAGTATCCCCATTTCATGGTGAAGCTATTGAGGCTCAAAGAGATGAAGTAGTTGGCTCAAGTTCATATAGCTAATACAGGGTGGTGGAGGGCTCACTGTCTCTTTTAGCTGTAGGTCTGGCCTCTGGGTCATATAAAGCAGGGTCTCAAAGTCCCTCAAGCTTTTCACAGTTTAAGTCCTAAACCATTTACCTTGACCCATTGCATGAACTGCATCCAAAGCCACTCCTATCCTCTTCATTACTTATCCAAGGCTTTTAGTCATTGACTTCTTTTTGTTCTTCACACTGGATGAGGAACTCTTGGTCATGGCTTGACTGTAATTTGGGTCTTTATTTTCAGACTACGCTCTCTTGAGCAACCAAAAGTCTATCGATCTTCAGGTTTGACCTGCTTCTTAGGCTCTCCTCAGCTAGGTTTTTCCAGACCCTACTAGCAAACCATTCGTTAACTCAATCAAATAATGAATTCACTCAATTAATTATTGTGTCTCTACGGTGTGCTTACTGTACTAAGTGATGATCAAGAATGAAATGATCCCTACTATTATGGTCTAGGGAGGAAAATATTTTGGGGGCAAACAAACACAAGTAATAAAAACATTACAATGGATGCAAACATTATGCTGAAACACATGAGGATTCATGAGGGAGAATATCGGGGGTTCTAATGTAGTCTGCATGTGTGCTTGGGTCTATCATGGAGAAGAGAGAAGATGTCACAATAGGCTTCTATGAGGAGGGTCTTTTATGCCAGGATTTGAAGAATTAGTTGAAATTAAACCAGCCAGATAAAGGATTGAAGAAAAAGAATTCTTAGAAAAGACCCAAAATCGTTGGCCCTCAGGCAGGAAGGAATTTGACTTGTTCAAGGAACTGCAAGAAAGCCAGTGTGGTTGGGGTGTAGAGGTAAGACACCCCTAAGCATTCTAAGTCACTGAGATTAGCACAAACATTTTCAACAAAATAATTAGTTTTTGGCCCAGCATATTGAATATCTAATAAATCTATTTCCAAAACAAATTTGGGATGTATGGCTTATAAAAACATGAAGGTTTTATTCCCCATGGCACATTTGAGTGTTTTAGTTGGTTGACTTTTAGATCTAGATGGTTATGAACCAGGAAATAAGATTATATTCTGTCACTAAAGAGGAATCATCACCACCCTCACCCTCTGTGTGTGCAGTAAAAACCGGAGACAGTCCTGTATCTAGAATAGCTTTATAACGTTTTTCATGAATGACATAAACAATATGATGTATTGGTTTCAAATTTCAGTCAACTTTTTCCAGAGAGATTTTCCAATCTGTTTCCCAAGATGTGCACTTCAGACTGGGGAAGTGAGATTTATTGTCTTTTTTTTTTGGCTTCTGAGACTGGAGAGTGGTATTAAGGGGAGAGGGAAGGACAACGTAGGGAGAGGATAAACTCTCAAAGCCACAATTTGGCATTTTTTTGTTTTCTTTTCCTGACAGCCTCCGTGAATACTAGAGAGAAAAATGCGGTCTTCAGAGTTTCCTTTCCAGTAAAATTCGTAATAAGCCCTTATTAAATCATCAACGATAATAGAATAAGGACAGACGGGTTTTGTGTAAGTTCAAGAAAAATCAGAGACTATACATTGGCAACAAAAAGCAGTCTCTGTGACTTTTGAAGCACTTCATTGTCAAGGTAACCAAAATGCCTTACACGTATTCTTTCTTCTTACCTTCAGGTAAGTTTGCAATGTAGCGAAAAACTCTCTAAGGAGCGAGACAGAGATGTATTTCAAAGATGATGAAATGGGGAGGTCAAAAGCGCAAGCAAAATAATTAGTGGAGCAAATATGTCCGGTATTGCTACGTCTCAGTTCATTTCAACAAATGTTAAATGTGTAAGGTGTAGCCACAGTTTAGCAAGAGGGCTAAGATATGGCCATTTGTTGATGTATTTGTTCCATCAGCAAACATTTGAACACTTACTCATGTCAGGCCCTGATTTCAATAAGAGGGGCTCAGCAAGTATATTAGGCAGATGTGGTCTCTGCCCACAGGGAACAAATTTATAGTCTGGTGAAAAAGGTAGAACACAAACCATGTAACAAAAAACAGATCAGTGTTGCCAAAGGGAAGTTTAGGCTGCTCCAGAGGCTTATAAGGGGTGTAATTAATGTGCACGTAAATAATAGCATTACAGAGCCGACCCTGGGGCACTCTTAATGCGGGGGGCGGAGGGACAAGGTGGGTCCCATGTGATAGTAATCACATATAATTAAAGAATCAGGAAACAAAAAAAGAAATAGAGGGAAGCTGAGATAGGCTTTGAAGAAGAGGAGAGAATTTTAACAGGGGAAGGTGGGGCAGACAATACCCCACATTGAGGGAAAGGCCAGGTATAAGGACGCAGGCTTGTTTAGGGAAGTGTTGGTAAGTTCATTTACCCAACACATTGCTTAAAAGATGTGATATGACACTAATTATTTCCTTCTTTTTTTGATCTATGTAAGTTTTTTTTGTCTATGTATTTTTTTTTTTTTTTTGGTCATTGTAATATAAACTCAGTGAGGCCAGGGACATTGCTTACCTTCTTCAGTGGCTATAGCCAGAGCCTTCAACAAGTGCCTGACATATGGTGGGTGCCTCATGAATGTTTGCTGAATGAGTAAACGGTAGTTACAGATAATTATATAATTATTGCAGGTATACTATGTGCTATGCACCTTGCTGAGAGCTATTCCCTTTTATTTGACCCTCACAACAACCCTGTGAGTGGAGAAGACCCTGGGGCAGTGAGATTCTTAGCAACTTGCCCAAAGGATCCCAGCTAGGATGTGAAACAGGAGCTCTCTGACTCTGGGGACCATATGTCTAACTGCCATGCAATCCTGCCTTCCCGTATGGCCCAGTGGTTAGGAGTGTTTATTGACATCAAAAAGGAGGTCTGGGGTGATCTGGGGAGAACCACAGCAAAGTGTTTGGGGAAGTGATGAGTCATCAGAAATTGACAAAGGAGAATAATGTGATAAAGCCGGTTCCAGTCATCTTCTCTGTAAATAGGTGATGATTATACGCACTGTGTTCTGTAAGGGTGTGCAAATTGCTCAAAAAATTTTTAGAGGGATCCTCTTTTGAAGGTCTACTGGGCCATCTGTCAAATACTTTTCTTATATGATCACTAATCTTTCCAGCAATCTTGCAAGGCGACTGTTATTGTTTTCCTTTTCCAGGTGAGGAAAGTGTGGTCCAGAGAAATGTTAAGTTGTATGTCCAAAATCACACAGCTAGGGTAACAGGAAATTGAATAGAATTTCTTTGTTTTATGATACTTTGGTTAACGCCACAAAGTTAAGAGTTATAGGAGCTGCCCACTTCATATTTTAAAGGAAGCTGCCACATACCACCTTAACCAAGTGATGAAATTAACATCACTGGTAATGACATATCAACATTGTGGAATCTCTGATATGATGCACCAAGAAGGGCACATCGTTCCTATGGTATTCTTGCCCAAAGCGTATAGCTTCCATCTAATCATGACACGATATCAGACAAACCCAAATTAGGACACATTCTACAAACTACCTGTCCAGCTGCGGTCAGTGTTAAAGTCAGAAAAAGACAAAGGAAGATTTGAGGGATTTTCACAGATGGGAGGAGAAGGAGACACAACCACTAAATCCAATGTGAGAGCCTAAATCAGCAAAATTTCGGCGCTGCAAGAGGAAATTAGGGTGATATTCAAGTAAGGTCTCTAGTTCAGTGAATATTATTGAGCCAATGTTAATTTCCTGGTTTTGATAATTGCATCATATGGTTAGGTAAGATGTTAACATGACAGGAAGCTGGGCGAAGCTTCTCTCTACGATTTTTGCAAGTTTTAAGTTGAAAATTATTTCAAAATAAAAAGTAAAAAAACGTAAAGGGGAGTGGAGAAACTGTGATTTTCATGGGATTTATTAAATGGTAGAACAGGCCATCGATCGCCATTTTTCCTACCTGCCACTAACCCATCTAGGAAAAGACTAGAGGAATTCATTGAAAAGCTGTCGAGGGGGCCACCCAAGCCAGGTGAGGAACTCTACAAGAAGCACTTGAAGGAGTGGGTTCCAGCGAGGAGGGGAGCTTATCACCTAATTTCTTGTTGGGCAATACTTATGCAGCAAACTCTCGGTCAATACTCATGACTATTGAGAAGGAGCAAAAGACATTGGGGATAGACGGCAGAGCAGAGCAAAAGAGGAACAAGCAGCTTGCTTACACTCTCATTGTTTTGGTAAGAAAAAAAGATGTGCTAGTGGTCAGTAAGTCAAGAGCTCTCTTGCTGCTGGCTGGTACCCCGTCCTAGACAGGAGAGAGGCCCTTGGTGGCAAAAGCATGAAGAGTGAACCATGAGAGGGCAGATGAAATGTTTAGGGGAACTAGAAGTCATCCTGAATGGAGCACATCTCCCACATCAGGGTCTGGGACTGCCGTGGACCCCGCCAGAGAGTCAGGCCCTAGATGCCCGCCCCACAGGGGGCACTGGCTGACCAGAGAGGATGCTTCATTAATACAAGAAGTTGTCCCCCCTCCCCCCTCCCCTCCTTTCAAGATTCAACATATCCAAGAAAAAAGGGGCCTAGAGGAAGAAGGGGGAGGAAGTAGAGAAAGCGTGGAAGAGCTGACCTTGGGCTCCATTCTTGTACCAAGAATGGGACAACCAGTGTGACCTGGTTCTGCTCCATGTCTCTCTCATCCTCCGGGAGGCTAGTGTGGGCTATTCTCAAAGCACTGGCCTAGGTACCGAGTAAGCGAGTGCAATCATCACAGATGCTTGTCAAACCGTGGCTGGCATTGGATCTGCTAACATCCGACTGGCGAAAGTAAGTCATGCAGCTGAGCCTCGATTCAGGGTGAGGGGGCAGTACAAAGTGACACAGTGAAGGGCGTGGATAGGGAAGGGTAAGGAGGCCATGTGTGCACCAGTTACGGGGGTACGTGGAAGAGCTGGGACTGAACTCACATTCAATCAGGCTCTAAAGGCTGTGCTCCTTCTCTAGGCTTGGCTTGGTTCCCTTGCACCATTGGGTCAGTCTTAATTGATCAAGGCAGGTGTTCCAAGGAGGACGGCATGACATGGGGATAATACAAGGTCCAAAATCATCAAAGTTGCTCTTTGGGTTTCTTCTCTTGTTGTGGGTTTCATTTCCTGAGTGCATTCATATGCTTGCCGCTCTAGCAGAGAGTTGAGATGATTCTTGGGATCATATTTTCGGAGGCTGGCCAATTCGCACAGTTCCCAGGTTGCCAGCCAGCCCTGGCTCCAGCCCTACACTGGAGCTGTGGCATGAGGCATCGGACTTTGCTGGACATCCTCTCCTTGGCCAATTTCCATCGCCAATGAGTAGAGTACTCAAAAAAAGTCAGTTAAATTAGGCTTGGTAAAGGGACACTGCATCTTTGAGTAATGAGGTTGGGAAACAGGGAAAACATTTTCCACTAGCTCATGTCTCACTGTATGGCATTCCGATTTCATGACACTTCATAATAAATCATTGCTTATCACTCACATGGGAACGTAACATGGCTCCAGTTAAGATTCGTTAGTGATTGTCAAGAAGAAACATGAATTGCTGTATATCAGGGCTTCTTGATCATCTTCCTGGCCACTGTAGGCACTTTTTTATCGTTATATTTACTGTAACTGTTGTTTAAAGCATAAATAAGTGGAAGGAAAGAGCACCAAATATGAATAATGAAAATAAATTTATCTTATTTATATGTTTATGCAAGCATTTGACAATTATTCTCCACAGCAGTTTGCATCCAGAGTTGGTAGCTGCTACACTCGGAGAAGTTCCTTACACTTTAACTTGCCCCCTTCCTGTTCTCTCCCTTTCTTTTTTATGATGTGAAATGCCAGCACATTCGTATTCAAGGCTGGAGGGCCTGGCATGTGTGTTATTTCAGTTTGAGGCTGGCTTATTGAACCTTGGCGGCCTCGGTGCTCACAACAGAGGCCTCCTGGCAGACACATTTGGTGCAGCTCTTCGTTCAGATCCAAGGGAGCAAGGGACAATGATTAAAAAAAGGAAAAGAGCCAGCAGTCGGGCTGAGGTGGGGGGGCAAGTTGCAAAATAAAACCTTTAACTGAAAGATGATCCAGCTGGTTGGCTATTGTGATGAATAAAGCCTTTTGTGAGAGAGTCCTGGCTGTGGAACCAGACCACCCTGGGAGGTTGGAAAGAGGAGCACCAAAGGTGATAGGGCTGGTGGACCCTTCAACATTGCCTAGATGCTTCCTTGGTTGGGATGTCCATAGAGGGCAGTTTCAGTGGGTCTGGGCAGGGAAGGCGGCTGCCAGTGTTAATTGTGGATGGACAGGAAACCACAAGCCGGTTCCTGAAATGCTGACGGGGCTCCCTGATTAACTCCTGCCAAACTGACTTCCCTAAAGGGCCCTCCCGGTCTTGTCAACCTCTCTCAACTGCTTCTTGGTGATTCCCAGTGGAATGTTGCAATGCTGACACCAAGGGACTCATCCTGGCCTTTTCCTGCTTGCTCTGGACATGCCACACACTGAACAGAGCCCCAGTTGGTAAGAGGGACAGCCACCAGTAAGTAGTTCTGTCACTGGTACCCATAGAACTTTCTGGAGGAGATGAGGTAGAGCCCACTGTGGAGGGAGAACATTGCCTAGCAGCCATTTCTGTTTCTTGACAGTGTCTGGAACATTCCAGATTGTTCTACAGAGAAACACAGCTACTTCAGAGTTAGAAATAGAAAAGGTTTTCTGGGCTCCTGGGGCTTTAGTAAACCATGACCTGCCAGAGCCTCAGGCTTGAAGCTGGAAGAGGAGTTTAAACTTAGGGTGACCTCCTACTTTGCCAGGGTTTGCCCTCAGTCCCAGGGAAACTGGGGTGGTTGGTCACCTTATTTAAACTCCAGAGTAAAGGTTTCCAGGGATGCTTTTCCTTACTCCAGTCCTTCCCTTGGTCCTCACACTGCTGATGCTGCTGCTTGAACACTTTCCCGAATGGCTATGTAAGCCAACGTGAAGGTCAAGTTTGCAGACTGCAGAGGCAGGCAAAACAGTGGTAACAATCTCTTAAATGTGATGGTGCCTCACGGCTCCTCCGTTCCCTCCATCATGTTCCCTGAGCGTCCCTTCATGATCTCCACGAGTTTCAGTGGGCAGGAGCTACCACTCAGCATGGGTACTTTCAACTCATCTCCGCTCCTCAGACCTACCTTACCAACTTTGTATTATGTGGCCCATTTTACAGATGTGACAACTGTGGCTTAGAAGGGGTTAAGTGATTTGTCCAAGTTCTGCCAGCCTCTTGGCAGAGCCACTAGATTGGATTGCAAAGCCCTCTCCATGTATTATGTACGTTCCTATCCGTTAACTTGTTCTCAGCCTTAGAACCATGCCCAATGTCCGAGCACCGGGGAGACAGATGAAAAACCAGAAGCTCAGAGAGGCTAGGTAATTTAATCAAGGCCACACAGCACTAGTGAGAGGAATAATCCAGTTCTAAATCCACTTCCATTTTGAAGACTTCCAAATCTGTGTTGCTCCATGGAGAAGAAAACGAAGACCAGAGTTTTTTAAATTGCTCTACTCTTTGGGATTGATAAAGACGCCGTCTGAACTGTACTATTTCATATTTGAATATTTTTAAAGTGTGTTGATTATATATTAAAATGATACTTCCCATGTTTTCTAAATATTTAAAAGATCCCTCTTAAACATCATGACAGAAACATGAAGCTCACTTACCAGATATATAATGGCTTTAAAAAAAATTCATGGCACTTCGAATAATTCATCATTCCCACTTGGTTGGGGGACACAAAAGAGTGGCCACTTGCATGCAGGAAAAAAATATTGGCGAGAAAGTGTGGCAAATGCTTCCAGTAAAGGTGCCCATTTGGAATTAAATAGTGATGGATGTTTAGGAACCCATCTCGATGCCACTGGTAATGTTTGCAAATGGTCGTGTCTCAGGATGGCATTCTTCTCCTCAGTGTTCTCTCCAGAACCCAGGACTTGCTATTAAAAAGCCCTCCCATTCCTGCACACGAACTGAAGTTTTATCTGAAGCGGGATGAGAAATGACTGTAAATTGGGTTTTACTTCCAAAACGGTTTAATAACCATCACGCACGGAGCTCCGGTCCACACAATGCACAGCTTAATTTCACCGCCAACCTCTCCCGGCTTAAAAACAGATATCGAAGCGGGGGAATACATATTTGACAACGCTGTTAAGGCAACTTTGCTAACGATTTTTGAACAACCTCCAACCGAGGCCTAAATGCCGACAATATCCATAAACAACTCTATACTGCCCAATTAGGGAGACAGAGACACAGCATCCTGTCAGGAGATTTGCATGGCTAAGAGTCTGAGATCAGAGAGCCGTGAGGGATGGCTCAGAGTGACGGGGGCGCGCAGACGGATGACTATCATTACGATATTACGGGGACTCACACCTTCCCAATTACTGGCAGGATTCATTAATTACCACTGCATTTCCCTAATAGAATCCGCGCGCCGGCTTATCAGCGCCTTCCCTCTGTCTACCTAAACCCCCACTCAGCAGTCGGTCACCTATGAAAAATTAGACAGTGCAGCTTCGAGTGGCCTATTTAAAGGAGAAAGAAAAATGAACGTGGGAAGAGGAGGGAGAAAGTGCATTCACGAAGAAGTCGAAAGTAACAGACACAGCATTCTCTCCACACGGGGTTGTTTTTTCCTTCTTGAAACTGCCACAGAGGGACATTAGTGGCCGCTGCAGGGAGATTCACTGTGGTGTGTATGGGAACATAACTGTCGCCTTCACACACACACACACACACGCACACACTCATTCGTTCCTGCCTAAAATCTTCTAATGACTTTCCATTGTATATAAAAATAAAATCTAGACTCCTGCCCATGTCTCTAGCCTCATTTTCCCTTCCTCCTTTCCAGCTAAGCCCCGCCTACTCAGGCCTTCTCTTTGCTCCTCTAACACATTACATTCCTATCTGCCTCAGGGCCTTTGCACTTGCGTGACCTTTTCTTCTAGAACATGGTTTGAGAGGCCCAAATTCGGCTTCGAGCTTGTTTTTGTGTAGCCCTTGTGCTAAAAAAGGTGTTTACATTTTAAAGGGTTAAAGGTGCCAAGAAAGAGAGAAAGAAAGAAAGAAAGAAGGAAAGAAGAAAAAGAAGGGGGGGAGAGGGGGAAGGGAGGAAGGAGAGGAGGAGCACTGGGGGGGGGGGAAGGGGGGGGAATTCTGCTGACACCTGGGTTAAAACAACATCCTCCCAGATCTTTTCAGAGCCGGCTTATTTTTTACCATTCCCCGCCCAGAGTTTTCCCTGAACACTCACTCTAGAGCGGCCACCTGTCACCTTCTACACTCCTTTGCTTCATTTCTGTCATCACACTGATCCCCAGTGATTGCTAATTTATTAGCTGCTTTATCCTCAACTCTGGCTGCACATTAGAATCACCCAGTGAGCTGTTAAAAATACTGATGCCCAGGCCTGACTCCCAGAGAATTTATTTCCATTAGTTGGGACTGGGACCCAGATGTTGCCATACATATATTTTCAAAGCTTCCCCCATGATTCTATTAATAGCCAAGCTGGAGAACCCCTGGCCATTGCCTGTCTCTTCCCAATGGAATGTTGGCTCCACGAGATCAGGAATGTGGTTTGTCTTGCCCACTGCTGTGGTCTTGGCACTGAGAACAGTGCCTGAGACAGAGGAGCTGCCGGCTCGGTGTTCGATGGATGAATTAAAGAATATTTATCATCTATACGTACAAAGAATTGAGGATGACAGCAATGTGACAATGACGTAGGGTCTCCCTAGCTGAAGTTATGCATCAAAAATGGGTGACAATTCCAGGAACCCCACGCGGTTGCAGGAGACTCAGCCCCCATTAAGGATAATGGAATGTGAGCCTCCCGGGCTGTCATCTTGTTACTATCAACAGCATTATCGGTTATCAACTGCTTTTACAATTATGCACAATGATTCTCCCTGCACAAAAATTCAGCAACCACCGAACTTGCTTCCTCTTTTAAATTAAATATACTGAAAAGAGCAGAGATTTCAATCCTTCATCTGTTCACAGATGAAAAAACATTTCCAAATCGTCAGCGATCACATTTTTTTTTTTTTATTCTAAGGACGGCCAACTGTTCCCAGTGATTTCGATTACATTTCCTACCTATTATTTCATGTAATGGCATCCCTTAAATTTTAAATTAGCTTTGAAGAATAAAAATAATTGAATTCCTGCTGTTTTGTGTACATAGAGGGTGACAGGAGCTAATGTGATAATTTAAACTGTAAATGAGTCTTCACTTTGTGTTCATTAATTACAGCTAATTACTGAATTACAAACCTTCTTGGTTAGGCACTGTTATGTATTCATGTAGCATGTTGAATCTCCAGCTGGTATAAAACTGTTTTATAGACTTACAAGCTGACACACCAAACTACCACCGAAACAATTCAGTTTGAAAACAAGGGGGGTGGGAACACGTAACTGCAAATGCTTCTTGGAATTAAAAGAACAGACACAGTGCTTCCAACTCATATCTTTGGGGATGGAGGATCTTGCACATATAATTAGAACAATTCATGCCACAGGAAAGAAAAAGAGCGCTAGGCTGTTCTCCACTCTGGGTGAAAATCTATACTATAGCATGTAATTTGTGAGACTCAAGTGTTCTGCCCTTATCTCCTTGTTCCCTAGAAACTAGGCATCATAATTATTTATTAACTGATCCTGCTTTTAATAACAGAAGCATAAAGGATGCCAGAAATCCTGCCCATTTTTCATGACCAGAAATGGCTGGAAAGAAGATTCAAACAGACAGGTCAAGGACTAGGTCAAAGCGAATTCTTTCTTATTAGGTTAAAAACAACATTTTTTTTTTTTATAGTGAGCAAGGCAGTTTGGATTATTAAACATTAGTATCGCCTGCATAATTTCTGCCTCCAGATGGAAGACTCTGTGATGTCTGGTTTACTGAGATTTTCCTTAAAAGACTTAGTTGGAGAAATCCTCCAACGGATGAGTCATCTCTGTGGCCAGTGCAACTGTGTCAGAAGAAGGAATATGCAAAAGCCAGTCGGTATGGTCTTTAGTCTCCTAACTGTGTTTTTCATTCATTCATTTGCTAATTTTACTCAGTATTTATTTGATGAGGAACAACATGGAAGGCTTTGGAGGTACCAAAAGATGAATCATCAGGGATTTTATATCTGCCACAGGTAACTGCTGTTCCCTCTGGGTAGCGACACTGATTTGCCTTTGGGTCACCACGACTCTGTGGTTCTCAAGCCAGATGCTCACCCCACTTCCAAGATACATTCCAGTCCTGCCGAGCCGGGTGCTCTGTTCTCTTGGCCACAGTGATTGGTCCAGGGATAGGCATGTGACCCAAGTCAGCCCAATGAAAGGTTTTTGCTGGAACTCCTTTCTTTAGAGAGGCTTAGCCTCGGGCTTCCTCAACCTGGGGTGGTTTCTGAGCCACCACACGGCAGAGAACATGCCTGGGAATTAGGCCACTGCAGAGGAAGCAAGATCTGAGGGGTGGAGTAGGCCAGATTTCCAATGGCACCATCTAAGCGCAAGATCCCGCTTTGCTTGCCTCTGATGACCTCCTTGACCTTCACAGGAGCCAGTAAAGTGCTCTGTGTTTAAGCTGGTTTCAGTGGATTTTTCTCTCCTGTGTAATCTATATAGTCCTGACTTACACATGCATGATTATAAACCAAGATATGGATTGATACATGTCACACCAGAACCTTCTGTAGGTGCCCAGAGGAGGAGAGGATCTTTTCTAGTTTGGGAAAACAAAGGATAACAGGAGGCTTTCTAGAGGAGGTGGTGGGTCAGCCGGGCTTGGAAGTAATGGAAGGCTTTACATGGGAGGAGGCGAGGAGACAGGGAGCAAGAAGATGGGACTCCAAGGGAAGACTGGGCCTTGTAGCAGGATCCTACAGACTTTCTGGGCCAAGAACACATGAGAAGGAGGGAAATCCCAGTTAAAATAAACCCTGGGACCCAGACTCTTGGCATCTTTGTTATGCACGCTGTTTGTTATGCACGGTGTCAGGTGTAGACCCATAGATAGACCATTGGGTAGAGTGGGCCCTACCCAGGGCCATCTCAGAGATTCTGGCTTTGGTTTTGTGAATTTTGCCTTCATGATGACTTTGGGCAGGACTGGCGTAACTAGGTGGTTTTCTGGAGGTGAAAGTAAAGAAGACACATTACTGACCACCATTTACCATGGATGGGGATTCCGTAGGATCAGTCTCCCAGAGATTGTTCCACAGTGACATTTTCATGCTCGCTCATCTGGGCTCTACAAAATGGCAGCCACAATGGTTGAGTGGTTATGTTTTGCCAGACTACTTCAACAGCAGCAGCCACAAAAACAACCATAGCAGACCATAATCGAGGGCGTACTATATTCCAGACACTGCAATAAGCTTAATGATGAAAATAATACATCACCATCATTGTTATTATTGAAAACAAAAATTAATGGAGAACTTACCACAGTCCAGGTATTTGTGCTGGGTGCTTTTCTTGCATTACCTCCATACAATTTTCACAGTGGACCTGGGAGCTAGAGAGTATTATCACACCCACCTTACAGACAGGGAAACTGAGTCTCAGAGAAGTTAAAGTGACTCACCCAAAGTCACACAATCAGCAAGCAGGGGAACTGGGTCTAGAACTTAGGAAAATCTGATTCTCAAATCAACGCTCTTTGCCACCGTACTGTGAATGCCTTTCCTTATTTTGGTTTTTTGTGTGGATCGGTTTTAAACTTTTGTGTAATGTTCTTTCTGCCCTATATGCTCCTGATGCTGGAGAAGAAGAAACGAGTAAGAAGGGCGTCGCCTCGGTGCTCCACATTGACCCCTTGTCATAGTCTTAGCGAGCTCTTCACTGCTTCCTTTGCTTTAGCTCCCTCCTTGGTCTGACTTGTCTGCGTTTCCCGGCATCTCGCTCTAGAATCATGAACGGTGCCTGGCACCCTGTCAGTACTCAGAAATTGTTGATCAAGCTGATTTGCACTCAATTAAAAAAGTTTCTTATCTAAGTTTTTAAATAGCCAGTTGGGTTTCCAAACCAAACGGGAAATCCCTTAAGAAAAAGGGCTGGATTCCTGATTCAGAAAGTTTCCTGTCTTTTTGGTGGTTTGGGGATATCATATATCCCGGGCTTTTTTTGGTTTTGTTTCTTTTATACTCATAGGCATTTTAGAAATACTATGTGAAGAGAGAGCACACATTCTGCTTTTTCATTTGGGGGAATTTGGGGTCGGCTTTAGGCAGACCGGTTTGAACAAACACGCCCGAGAAACAGAGGTGTGGCCTCTGGCAACTGGGTTTCCCCATCTGCTGGCTCGCAGCCTGGCCAAAGCGCTGCGAGCAAACGGGAGCCCTGGGTGTCACGTGGACGGTCACAGGATTGTGAGTGGACCCTGAGAAAGCTCAGAAATGCCCAGAAACTCCAACTGCATCTGCCTGGAGCATAATGGCTTCTGTTTGCTTTGTGGCTGTCCAGACTTGCTCAGTTTGGTTCATGTCTGTGTTTGCTGGAGCCAGGAGCTGGCACCGACCTTAATAACCATGGGGAAATTGAGTCAAATCTCTCTTCAGGGGCAGCTCAGGTGTCTTGCTTGACTACATCTGGCCTTCTTGAAACCCACCTTCCTTGGTAGTCTTCCAAACCCTATTTCCAGGACCGCGTAGCTTAACACTTGCTATAATTTTGTCTTGCAGGGCTGGTAAGCTACTTTTCATGATGGTTGATCTTGATACGGTGATCCTTGTTGTATTGTTAACACCTTGAGGGTGGAGACAGTGGCCGTGGGGTTCCTCCGGCTTGGGTTCAAGCCCGGATCTGCTACTTCTCTGAGTGAGTTGCAATGAGCCACGTTGCCTTTTGCAAACTTAGTTTCCTCTTCTGTAAGATGTGGATGATGATAACACCTTGGGGTCCTTGTGACAATTATATGTGATCATGTATCTGAAATACCTAGTGGTCATGGTCGGTGCTCGCATGGTCATGTTTGTTGTGGTGGGGATGATGTGATGAAGACTGCATCTCATGCTGTTTATACAGCCCCTTGCACCTGGAACGTTTTTGGCCAACAATATTTACTTAGTCCGCATTTGGTGATTAATGAATGCTCCTTTGGAATGGAAACCCGGTCTCCCACCCGCATGGGCTGCTGGGAAAGGAGGGCCTGGGGGAGGCAGGAGAAGAGGGGTGATGGTGCATCCCTGCCACGAGGATAGTCCTTGGGACAGATACGACTGTTGCCTACTCAATATCCATCCCCCCTTCTTCCCTGCTGATAAAATCCTGGCTTTGTTTTCTGTGGCAGTGTGCCCAAACAAACACTCATGTCACTCGATCTCGCAGCTAGGGATGACAAAGTTACACAGTCTGACTGTGGAAGTTGAAGTGGAATTCTGCTGGGTTTCTGGGAGAGACTTGCCCCCTGAGAAGAGGGGACAAAGGTGGCCAGTTGTCTCGGTCCCTCTACCTTGAAGGGGACCACCGTGTCCAGTGGTAGCAGTCATCTTGCCACAGGGAGGCAACGATCGAGAGACTCACAAGATACACCTTCTAATATCACTAACCCGTTGGCCCAGTGCCACAGCGGTCTCCTCCTGGATGTCGTGATGGTGAGAGAAGAAAATCGTGATTTATTTAAGTCGCTGTAGGTAGTCTCTTATTTGCAGCCTAAAGCATTCCTAAATTTTAACCTTCTTGCTTTTTTTTTTTTTTTTTTTGACAGGAAAGGGAGCCCTGGAAGCCCAACTGAGAAAACAGATTCTCCAGTTAGGCATGAATACTATGCAGAAATAGCAGCCGTCGACTTCCTCTAATAAAGCAGCAACAGCACACAAACCCATGGGCAGGCAGAACAGCTAACAATAATAGCTGATGTGAATTAAATATTTATTCTGGGTCAGATGGGGCATACTACTTGGCACACAGTAGGCATCAGGGGAAAATGTTAAACTATGGCATCAGTGTAAATGACAAATCCCACGCTCCATCCACAGCTCTGCCAAATGGCTTATCATCTTCCTCCTTCCACCATAGACTTATCTCACATATTTCCTATCTTTTCTGAGGGGTTCACAAGGTTCTTGTAAATATCAGATGAGCTACTAGATGCGCAGAGCTTAAAACACTACCCGTCACATAGCAGGTGCTCACTATATGTTAGGGATCGTTATTATTGCTCTGTGCCAGGCACTGTGTGAAGTGCTTTTTTTGCCTTATCTTGGTGAGATTAACACAAGGACAAACAGCTGAGTGGTTGTTGTCAAATCCATTTCATGTTCTGGATGTCAGTTACCCCCATCTGTCAAACATGGATTTAAGGCTAAACCAGTCTTCCCTAAACTTCTTGCTGTCATGCACAACCCTTCTGATTTCTGCCTGTATTCTCTTTGTTTTAAGCTGTATGCTCTCAATCACAAGCACCTGTTATTCACTCTACTGTTTGTGTTAACCTAATATGTTTCTTTAATTTGAGTCACTTTTCTTTTCTTTAGCCATATCCTAAGTAATAACATCCATGCGATGATAGATATCTATCAGTGCTCCCCAACTGCGGGTGTTCTTGACTCCCAGAGAACATTTAGAAATGTCGGAAGACATTTTAGTAGTGATGGTAGTGACAGCTAGTAGGTAGAAGCCAGAGATACTGCTAAATATCCTACAAGGCACAGGACAGCCCCCACAACCAAGAATGATTCAGCCCACAAAGTCCATGGTGCTGAAGTTGAGAAACCCTGAAACACACACATACACACATGTGCACACACACATACACACAGGTGGATATGCTTTAAAAAATATATATATAACGATCAAAAAAAAAAAGAGCTTATCCAAGTATTATCTAAATCACTCTGTCTCTGTTCAAGAGCAAGGTTACCAAATGTTGGGAATCCCCTCATAAGCTAATTTCTTAAAATCCCTTCCTCCTCTAAAACTCAGTGAAGTCAAATTGGAGACAGTAGGTTATTTCTCTTATTACTCAAGGCGAAGAAAGACATTTCTTCAAAAACAGAACATCATCTTTGGGAAGGAAACAATTCTCGTTTCCAAGCAGTTATAAACGTCACTGGATTGACATGTAGAAATAGCCTGAATTTTCAGAGACCATAAACCAAAGGACCTTGAGATACAGCCATCTACCTGGAGCAATGTGACTCCCACAGTCGGGTCATCCAGAGCACATGCTAATTAAGGCCCCCTCACATTTCTGGGTAGAGCAGTGATTCTTTACATTTTCCCTATCCTGACCTACGAAGCATGCTCCTCGTGTGTGCCATATTCCCATAAGCAGAGCCAGGGTAATAGCTACCATTTCCCTTCTGTCTCTAACATTCCAAAAATTCCAGGGTCATGCCAGTGAGTTCCTTGACCACCCTCAGCCCCTTCAACAACGATTGGGAGTAAATTATTTTCAATTGATGGTAATTGATTCAGAGTCCCAAGACCACATTTGTACACTGCAGGTCCAGAGCATTCCTCAACCAGGAGTTTCCTGGCATGGAGCCACTTACACATCAAGGGGAGACGTTGTAATGAAAAAGGCTGGAGCCAGAGACATGGTGTAGAAAACATGGCAAACATGATGCTATAATATAATATAATATAATATAATATAATATAATATAGCTACACTAAGCTATAATAATAACACATGGTGTGGTGCCTTTCTGGCACTTTTAGGGACATGGTTCAGACTTCATTCTTCGCACAATCATGAGAGGTTGTTAGAGAAGGAGTTGTCCTCCTTGTTAGCCAACAAGAAGGCTGGGTTTGGGGAAGGCCCACAAAGCAAGTTCTAGAACTCCATTTCCTCATTTCCCGATTTGCTGACTTTCCACATGACTCTGGGCAGCCTACCAGACACTCCTTCTCGGTATGTGCCCTCTGAGCCTTCCCATTCCTGGAACTGGTGCTTCGGGAATGAACTAGACCAAATCACTTTAAAGGCTGAGATATCAGTTGGTGCAGCTTATACAAGGCCTTTCTCAGCAGAGTTCATACCCTTTTGATAATTTGGATAATGAAGGGATTTCTGGAGGACCACATGATCTCGGACCCACATACGTTCTTCTGTGCATTGTCCCTCACAACCACCCCTTCCTTGTTGAAGTCCTTAGCATAGGTGAGTTTTGCTCGAGTGGACACCAATGTTGGGTTAGGCATCTCGGCTTCGCATCTCTCTTTCAATTTGCCCGGAATTCCTGGGAGTCAACAATGAAGCTGGGAGGTAGAGACATGTTGGGAAGACTGTATCAAAGATGTTCCTAGGAGGTGCCCTCCCCTGCAGTTGATAGAGCTCTTCAGTGCTGATGCTCCAAATAAACGGCTCTCCTTTGGACTTAGCGATTTGTAGTCTCTATTTTGGCAGGGGAAATCTGAATCACTGTCAGCCCCTTAGCTTCACCCGCAACCACTGTCGGCTTATGGCTTTCTCTAAACCTGCAGAGAGGACAGCTGGATGGAACCCCTTCTCTGGGCACACCTGCTGGCATGAGCTGAAGGTGAACTTGCATGCTTTCTCGTACAGATTCTTGTGTTTCAGTACAGAGGGGTGAGTGGTGGGGGTGGGGATCTGGCACACAACCCAGAAGGGTAGAGCAAACTGAAATCACACCTCACGTCTCTCCACAAAGGTTCGATTCTCTTTATGAGGATGATCCGCCAATCCGTAATCAAGGGTTAATTTCACAGCTCACTGCTTCATCTAGCATAATATCCATTCAGACTAATTAAATCTGTCTAATAATGTGAGTGTCTTTGTCTTTGTTCTTCCCCTTCTTTGTTTTACACCCTTCACATCTCATCTCCAGAACCACACGCCATCACACTCTACTTGACAAGCAGAATCCATCCCTAAAATTAAAACATTCCTGACCTATCTGCAATGACAAGGCAGGCGAGCTTCACGGCGCTCCGGCCCATGAAGGGAGCTGACACATTTGTTTTTAATTTCAAAAGAGTAGAAAGTGAAGATCTGACCCCGTCAATCAAGCCCCGTGACAAGTTTAATCATTGGTGCCCCACAAAAATCACGGCTAAATAGGAATGCAAATACTGTATCACAGGGCTCTTATAAATGCTAATCAAGGAGAAGTAATCAACTGACAATTTCACTGATCTCTTTTCTGAAGAAGTCACTCAATGCTCTGTCTCTGGGCCACAAAGAGAAGAGAACAGGACAAAAGGGATGGATAAGGTCCCCCCAAACTTCCTTTTATTTTTCCTTCCAGGACATTTCTTTTTAAAGAGAGAATTCATTCTTTTGATCCATTGTTGAACTTTAAAGCAAAGAACTTACGCAGTTATATGTCAAGTGTACTTTATTATCAGTACCCAGGCTGGGCAGAAAATGCACCGAAACTTCTGCTAAAATAAAAATCATCATTTGTCTTTGTCATTAATCTCTTCTCAAATTCTCTTATATCTTAAAAGTGACTGACCTTCGCTGTGAGAGGGGGAAAAAAAGAGTTTTGTAAGTAGTCGAAAATCTGAAAATTATGATCACAGTAACTCAAAAAGAAGAAGAAGAAGAAGAAAAGAAGAAGAAGAAGAAGAAGAGGAAGAAGAAGAAGAAGAAGAAGAAGAAGAAGAAGAAGAAGAAGAAGAAGAAGAAGAAGAAGAAGAAGAAGAAGAATCCCTTTTAAAAATTTAATCCAGGGTTGATGAAGAATTTATAATCATCAAGAAGTTCTGAGCCAAGTGTCTCTCCCCTCAGCATGGAGGCTTGACTGTGCTTAGGGAGAGAAATCAGAAATTGGAGAGATCTTTTTCATCTACCCTTTTACACAGGACCTGAGAGAGCTTTGTGTGTTACCAAGCTTAGAACCTGAGGTGTCTTTTTTTTTTTTTTCTCCTTGTCTCTATTTTTTTTTTTTTTTTACCCAGAAGGTCCTAAAGAAATCCAATTATTGGTGACTTTGTACCGTAAACACCGATTTCATGGAATCCCAAAACAGGCAAAGAAAAAAGCCAGCACTAAATTACTCCAAGTTTGTCCTACAATGGTTATCTAGTCCTATAAAAATAGAACGTTTCAGAAGTTCAGGTATTGGTGAGATTAATTCCTGTCGTTCTAATCACCCCAAGTTCCAAAGGTCCTGGGTGGTCTCCTTCATCTTAAGGACAGAAAAATGGGAATGTATGGCTTTTGGGGGTCCTTTTGTATGTTTCGTGTGAGAGGTGGATAGGCCACATCCAGCCCACTGCCTGTTCTTGGATGGCCCAGGAGCAAAGAAGAGTTTTTGCATTTTTAAAAGGTAAAAAAAAAAAAAGATTTCTTGATATAAAAATTACATGAAATTCACATTTCCACATCCACGAATGAAGTTTTATTGGAACCTGATCACGCCTATTTAAGGATGGATCTTCCATGGCTGTGCTCATGCTGCACCAGCAGAGCTGAGCAGGGTGCAACAGGGGTTGTCTGACCCACAAAATCCAATATATTTGCCGTCTGGTCCTTTACGGAAAAAGTTTGCTGACCCCTGTTTTATATCATCATGGAAAATTTGCTAGTACAGCTATTGGCTATACCTCAATTTCCCCTGCCCTAGAAATTCTTTTTTCCCAATAACTTGATCGAGGTATAATTGACAAAGGGAACTGTACATATTTCAAACGTACAATGTGATGATTTGATATACGTATACCTTGGGGAACAGTCACCCCCCCAGTTTGGTTAATTAACACATCCATCATCTCGCATAGTTACCTTTTGTGTGTGTATGAGAATGCTAAGATCAATTCTTTCAGCAAATTTTAAGTATACAACACAATATTGCTAATTATGGTCGCTGTACTAGACATTAGATCCCCAGAACAGACTCATCTTAAAACTGAAGGCTTGTATCTTTTTTTTTTAATTGATTTATTTATTTGAGAGAGAGGAAGACAGAGCGAGTGAGCAAGGGAGGGGCAGAGGGAGAGAGAGAGAAACTCAAGCAGACTCCCACTGAGCGTGGAGCCTGATGCAGGGCTCGACCTCACGACCCTGAGATCATGACCCGAGCAGAAATCAAGAGTCAGACGTTCAACTGATGGAGCCACCCAGGGGCCCCTGCAGGCTTCTATCCTTTGACCAGCATCTTCCCATTTTCCTCATCCTTCAGCCCCTGGAAACCACTATTCTACTCTGTTTCTGTGAGTTCAACTTTTAAAAAAAGTTTCCACATATAAATGAGATGATGCAGTATTTCTCTTTCTCTGGCTTATTTCACTTAGCAGGTCGATCCATGTAGTCACAAAGGGCAGTAGTTCTTCCTTTCTCTTGGCTGAATAATGTTTCCCATGAAATGGACATTTTAAACAAATGAACACCAGTGAAGATGCCTCATGTTTTTCATGTTTTTTCAGATGTCAACGTTCAGTTTACTGGGGAAGGACAGGTTTCCTTGCCGTGAAATGAGCACCTCGCCCATGTGTGCCAGACCTTGGACCGTCTCTGGCTTTTGGCCACCCCTTCTGTGGCCTCAGGGTCTGGGGACAGGCGGTGTCTCTCCTTGTGGAATCAGTCACGGAGCCTCAGGTCCTGCTGGCGGCTCCTCACCCCGGTAACATTGCTTCAAATTAAGATCTAATTCATTTTGGAATAATAATGGTACTCTAAAAATAGAACATTGACAATAACAAAAAAGGGAACGCAATTCTGTATTTATATTCTGGTGCATGGTCCCCGAGACCCAGTGTGGCAGAAGTGATAATGCATACGCTGGGAAATAAAGAGGTTGGTCCATTTGTTGCCTCAACAATACCACGTCAGGAAATCGCAAGAGATAATACTTCTTTCTGCCAGCTGTGCCCAGGTACTCAATATATCTACACTCACGTTCATCTGCTTTTTTCCCATACTTAAATAATAGTTATTTACAATGTTCTCTTAATATTTTCCAGGGCAGTTTTGTTATTCTCATTTCAGAGCTAAACTGATGTTCCTTGGGTTGGGGCACTGGCTCTCAACTGGGGGTGACTTGCCCTTTTGCACAGGAAGGAAGAGAGGAGTCCTGGGGTACAAGGGGGGCACAAGGGTCGTTTGGCAATGTCCGGAGACATTTTTGTTGTCGCGACTCTCAGAGGGTGCAGAGCTCCCGGTAGGTAATGGACAGAAGCCAGGGACACTGCCAAACACAGATGTATACCCTACATATACACTACACGACACCTTCCACAACAGAATCATTTGGCCCCAAATATCAATACTTTTGAGGTTTAGAAAACCTCAGTTAAGGAAACAAAATAGAGAAAGGTTATCGACTTTGGAGCTAGAGAAACCTAGATTTAAAACAAAGTTTCTCAACCTTGGCACTATTGACATTTGGATCAGATAGTTATTTGTCGTGGGATGGCAGACTGTCCTGTGCCCCGTAGAGTATATAGTAGTATCCTTGACCTCTACCCACTAGATGCCAACGGTACCCCCACCCCTTGGCTGTGACAAACAAAAACATCTCCAGGCAATTGTAAATGGCCTTTGCTGGGCCAAGGAGTTGTGGTTGAGAACCCCTGGTTTAGAGTCTGAACTGGTTACTTGCTGACTTGGTCATTTTGGATGACTGGTCAAGGGAAGGGTGAACCAATGCCCCTTTCCATATTGTTGTGCAGATTTAATGTAGGGAATGAGGTCATGTACGCGGGTTGTCAGGGCATCTCCAGAACCCACCAATATTGGGAGATTTTCTCAAACAAGGCAAACGTTCTTCAACTAAAGAAAACACTGAAGAAAGAAATGAATGCAGATTTTTTTTTGTTTTGTTTTCAATTTCCCCACCTCCCATCTAGAGGCCTCCCAGGCGGCCTGCCCCTCCCCTACTTGCTCCCACTTCAAGAATGCAGAATTTATTTATTTATTTGTTTAATTTTTAAAGATTTTGTTTATTTATTTGACAGAGAGAGAGAACAAGCAGGAAGAGCAACAGAAGGAGAGGGAGAAGCAGACTCCCCGCTGAGCAGGGAGCCCGATGTGGGGCTGGATCCCAGGATCCTGGGATCATGACCTGAGCTGAAGGCAGACACTTAACCGACTGAGTCACCCAGGCTCTCCAAGAATGCAGAATTTATTGAGACCTTGCTAAAGCGGCTCCTCTTGCCCAGGGTATAGAGAAGGCAATCTTCATTTTCATAGGCAAGGCAGCTGGGACAATGAAAAACTATAGAATTCGTGCAAAGCCTCACAGCTTGAAAGTGCTGGGGCTGACATCCAAGCACGCCAAGATCCAAATACATACTTTCCATAAGGAGACAACACACGGTGTTGGGTTTCTCATCTGGCCATGTGCTTTTCTGGGTGACCTTGGGTAAATCACTGCAGCTCTCTGGGACTTTATTTTCTCATCTGTAAAATAGAGCTAAGACCGCATTGAGGGGTTCAATAGGCAATGCCCTTACTAAGGGTCTGGCCCAAAGCAGGAACTCTGATCACCACTACTAACTGTGCATGTCATTATTTGTATCTATGCTCCTAACACCGTGTCATGCTGCTCCCCAGGTCCTGATGATAAATGGAAGGAGACAGTTTCTGAAACAAATACGAGAGCACTCAGGAGTGATTACAATGGGTATATTCTACAAGTGAGACAGGCGGTTCTGTTCCCCCCTGCTCCCAGCATTGCTTCCTACCCCTTGGACTCTAGATCATCACTAGGAAAGCCTTTGCAAATGAATCCTATGCAAGTGGTTAAGGAGGGATCTAACTGGCCAGTGTGTCTATCACAGTGGAAGTCACTTCATTCTAACTCCGAGGCTGATGGAGGCTGGGTTGTGGTACGTGTGTGTATGTTTGAAACTGGATCTGCAGGGGGCAGTTCTTTCTTTCTTTTTTTAGATGTTATTTATTTATTTGAGAGAGAGAGAGAGAGAGAGAGAGAGAGGGAGCGAGCACTGAGAGGGGGGTAGAGGGAGATTCAGGCTCCCCGCAGAGCAGGGAGCCTTACGTGGGACTCTATCCCAGGACGCTGGGATCATGACCTGAGCCGGAGGTAGGTGCTTAACGGACTGAGCCACCCAGGCGCCCCTTCAGGGGGCAGTTCTGAAGAGTATACGGTTCCTTTCTTTTTGAGAAGGGATTGAGGTGGTACAGATGGCTGAGCATTTTTCCTTTTGTCTCATCCATTAGTAACCACCACTCCTTTCCTGTGAAACCACACAGATCTGGTAAGAATCATCTTTGTGCTCTCTCCATACAGCGCTGATATATCACAAGAGACCAGAGCCAGGATTTGCAATAGGTCTGTTCCATTCTTCTCCCCCAAACTGTCCACTGGTAAATTTGGGTCACTGAGTTCTGAGAGAGGTGACAGCATCCACACACTTTGACCTTCCTTGGCCCACGTTCGCCTGCTCTGTGGGTGTGACTTTTGCGGTGGAGATAGCCGGTCTCGTCCCTGCCCTGTCTCCAACTAGACCTAACTTACGCTTACTTAGTAAGGGGGAACTCAACTCCAGAGTCTTTGTGCAATGATCCCACGTAGGCCAGAGAATCAAAACATTGTGCACCATTGTAGAGAAAGGGCCCTTCATTTAAACTGCAGTTTCCCAAACTGGTTTCCATGGAAACATAGCTCTGTGGGATGCCGGCAGGTGTTATGTGAAGGGATGGCTGTATAGTCAAGTATGTTGGGGTGAACCTGCATTGAACAAGACTCCATTGCAGGACTTGGCCTGGTGTTTTCTTTTTCTTTTTCTTCTTTTTTTATGCTAACGGGTAATGCAAACTCCAAAAATGGCATCTGCAGCACGCAGTATTTGCAAAACTTATTGGACCCCATAAGTTTTTTTCCAGTGAGCATCTGGTGGGATTGGTGTTCCAAGGAATGCAATCTGCAGAACTTCTCTCTAACGGCCAACTTGCCTCGGGGCTCTTGAGGTCATTGCTATTTTCCTCGGCCTGGAAGTTTCCTTCCCAACTATCTGCACAGCTCACTCTCTCACCTTGCCCGTCCTCTCAGCAAGGACTCCTCCGACCCCTATTGTAAGCGAAGCATCTTCCTGCACTCCCCTCCCTCTCCTCCCTCCCCGCCAGCACAGGGAGGTGATTGTTTCTGTGTGTCCCTAAACATGTTATCTGTTTTACTTTCTGGCCCCCTTCCCCCTCCAGAGTGTGAGCCCCACCAGGGTCTAGGTCCATCTTATGCATTCTGCTACACAGCAGTGCCCAGCCCAGGTGGGCACTTAATAAGTCAATGCAAGTTGAATAAATGGACGAGTATATTTACAAATCTTTGCTTTACATATGGACAGAGACCCAGAGGGGAGAGGTGAATGGATGATCACTGCATGATGACATTGGCCCTTAGGCTAAGCAGGGTGTGTGATTTTGGACCCTCCGGTGAGGGCTGCTGTGGGGATTAAGTAAAGAATGATCACGATGTCTCACGCACAGTGGAAGCTCCATGCATCGTGGGGAGGATGATGATGACCCTCAGCACATACCTTATTGCTCATCCCCATGGCAACCCTGCAAAGTAGACCTTCCATTTTGCACAGGAAGAAATGAAGGTCCAAAGAGTTTAAGTGGCTTCTTTGGGGTGTGGCAGTTAGTGAGGGTGGCCCAGATTTATGACCATGTCTATAGGATTCCAGGGTCTCACCCTCTCACCTACTGTGTGTCTGCAGATGAGGGTCATAAGCAGAACAAAACAGCCTGGTCCATGAAAGCTGACTAAATCCCTGAGACAACTGGTTTTTTTCCCTTTTGGCTCCCAAATTAGCTACAACTTTTCGACAAGTCTGGCTTTTTCTCAAGTTTCTCCCCTGTGGCATTAGGTTTCCTGCACAAGATGGCTCATCCTTTGGGAGAAAGAAGGGAACTGACTGCAGAGGCCTGGGGGAGAGAGGACAGCCCTGGACATTTTTATTCCAGCCTAGAGGAGTCAGGGACCTCACCCACTTGAAGTTCCTCTTAGCCATCTTAACCTGGTTCACTCCCTTCCCTGTGCTGTCTTTCTGTTGGTGCCTTTGGGGACTGGGCTGGGTTGGGAGGGATGGGGAGGAGAAAACTTCAGGTTTGGGTTAATCTCCTTGAGAACCCAGAGTTCCTGGCTTTTGGCTTCGACTCTAGTCATTTAGGAAATCTATATGGGATCCTCAGGCAGCATCAGTCTAATCAAGAGGGCTGTTTCGTGAAGCTGCTCAGAGAATCCAGGCCCGGGGATTCTGTGATGCATTCTATTGCATTCTGTAATGCAATCCAGATCTGGGGGCTTTCCCTGACATGAGAAGAAAGGGGACAGTGGGGAGTAGCAAGAGAGAGGCTCCCCCACACCCACTTCAGAACACGGACTCCAAACGGGTGACACACCGAAACCGGGCATTTCCACCCACTTCTGTCTCGGTGGTGCTGCTCCTCAGTGTTATTCCGGCCTCTGTTTAAGTCTCCTCACCCCTAGAGAGGCCCTTCCTTACCATCCTAGCCAGGGGGCCACCCCCTCACGTTTCTCCCCCGCCCCAGCCTTACTGAGTATAATTGACATATAACTCACTTCCGGGCATCAAACACTCATCAGTAACTGATATTATCTTGTTTATTCCCTTGCTTATTTGTGCCTGTCACTGAAATGTGGCTGCAAGAGATTGGAAACTGGTTTGTCTTGCTCCCTGGGTTATTCCCGGCTTCTGAAGCAGTGCTGGGCAGAGGTGGTAGGGACTCGGGAGCACTTGCAGGCTGAGTGATTGATTGCATCATATATGTCCCAGCTTTCTCTGCAGCGAGACTATCACAGAAGGAGGGTTATTAGGGAGAACGCATGCACCAGTTCTGTTTTTTATTTTTCAGTAATGACAGAGTAAGAAAAAAGGGGCAGCTACAGCATAAGGGACTTAGGTTACACGTCAGGAATTTCCTGCTGGGCTGAGTTGCGGTGTTAGAATGCATTTTGGAGGGAAGCTGTGCAAAACTCCTGGTAACTAATTTTTTTTTTTTTTAATGTGGGGAAAATCCTCAGGTATATGTATACGTGTAACGTCCCCAGGACTCTGTTCTTATGTGCAATCTCTCTCTCTAGAGGCTTCTTGCCTCCTGGGGACACGTGTAATGGCCCCGCTGAGGAGGAGGGGAAGTGCTGCTGCCATCTAGTGGGTGGAGGCCAGGGCTGCAGCTCAGCACCCTCCCGCATTGGACGGCCCCTGCTCATCATGCCCGCCTGGCCAAGGTTGAGAGAACATCTCCTGGAGGTGGTTCCCTTTGCTGTTTTCAAGCCCCCCCCCCCGAACCCAGCTCCGCTCAGGGAGTCTCCAAAGGACTGTCTCAACTGAGAGAATCCGTGTGACTCGGTTACAAAAAAAATTCACAGCTGGGGATACAGTTCAGGGGTGTGAGAGCCAAAAATGAATCAGTAGATTATTTCTCTGCATGACAAAAGGAAGTCTTTTTATTACTGTTATTCACATTTATACGTTGATTGTGTGACCCACGGATATTTATGGGTCATGGGCTCTATTCTCTGCATGATGCTAGCTCAGGGGCTGGCAAACTTTTTCTTTAAGGGCCGGGTGGTAAATATTTTGGAATCCCTCAGGCCCTGGGGTCTCTGTATCAAGTACTAAACCATTGTCGGGCCAAGGCAGTACGGTAATGAGGAGTAGCTGCGTTCCAGGGAGCTTCACCTACACAAAATGGCAAACGGGCAGGACCCGGCCCCAGACTAGGGTGCTAATCCCTGTTCTAAATGTTGAAGCCACAGAGGTAAAAAGAGCAAAGACCCAGTTCCCAAGGAGCTCACCGTCCAGAGGAAATCTCCAAGTGAATGAAAGCTGACTACAGTACGAAGAACTGAGGCCAGAGAGCAGGATAATAAGAGTGCGTTCTTCAGGAGGCCTGTGTGGGTAGGGGTGCATGGGGCCGGGGC
This sequence comes from Callorhinus ursinus, assembly GCF_003265705.2. Taxonomy (NCBI): domain Eukaryota; kingdom Metazoa; phylum Chordata; class Mammalia; order Carnivora; family Otariidae; genus Callorhinus; species Callorhinus ursinus. The sequence goes on from NW_027397115.1 coordinate 5,796,236, forward strand.
AAGGGTGGAGAGCAAAGGGAGGAGCAGAACATGTGGGAGCAGGCAGCAGGGTCGGGGGCCACGGGTGAGGGCCCACCAGTGTGAGCAGCAGTGCCTGCTTCTCTAGAGTCAACTATATTGATCATTTTATCGTTGCATATTTTCATTTCTCTTCCCCAGGCATTTCCCAAGCTGTGCACTGGACTAAAAAAAATGAATCTTAGACAATCGCCAACCTGGCATTTCGCTGATTTTTAATGTGTTTATTGTGTAAGTTATCAACAGAAGCCTTAAGGGCTTTTGGTAATGGGGTATGTTAAAGACAAAGGAAGAAGAGAGACAGGAAAGAGATTTTCTTCTCTAGGTGTTGTCTTCTTAATTTGCATAAATGACAATAGTGAACATTTTGATTCGCTGCCACCTTTGTAAAGCTTGTAGTTGGAAATCAGCCACCATATATAATAATAACCTCTATTTATATATGACAGGCCCTGTCCTCAGCATTTTACAACCATTATCTCCATCAGTCCTCTAAAAACCCTTAAGAAGCTGCTCATGCTCATCTGAAAAAACCTGAGGCTCAGAGAGGTGACATTTCTCGTCTCAGGTCAGCCTGCTGGGAGGTGGCAGAATCAGGGCTAAGCGCAGGTCTTCCCTGGCCTGGGCGCCTGGGTGACTTAACCGAGAACAGCAGCTTTATCAGCAAGATAAATCAAAAAGATCTACTTGCAAATTCAAGTTCATGGGCCCTGGTTTTGTTTACTGCTATTAGCCACTGAGCTTAGTCTGGCTTTCTCTTTTAAACAAGATTTTTCCTGGGAAAAAAAATAGCACAAGAACTCAGTAAAGAAGTTCAAACACCGCAAAAGATAGACCTCCGACCCCAGGGCTCATTTCTGATCTTTCCCGAAGTATTTCTATATATATAAACAAAAGTGCCTACACACACACACACACACACACACACACACACACACACACACACACAGAATTATTTTTAGAAACAACTTTGTTGAGTATAATTTATATATTTTTAATACAAAGGTGAATACATAGACCTAGATATTTCCATTAAAGGCTAAATCTTATGATCATTCTACATCGACACATGGGGATTTACTTGATTCTTTTTATTTTTTAATTTTTAAATTATTTTTAAAAATTTTATTTATTTATTTATTTGAGAGAGAGAGAGAGAGAGAGACAGCACAAGCTGTCTCAGGACCCTGAGATCATGACCCGAGCTGAAATCAAAAGTCGGATGCTTAACCAACTGAGCCACCCAGGCACCCCTCCTTCATTCTTTTTAAAGGCTATATCAAATCTCCTGCTATGAAAGACTAAAAATGCTTCTGCAATTCCAATGGGTGGAAAATACCCCATTTTTAAGTTGTACATGGCCTATATTAATTAATTTAATTTCCTATGTGCCATATGAAATAGGTAGACCCATTTCTCAGATGAGGGAACTGAGGCATAGGGAAGTGAAGTGACTTGCCCAAGGTCGCACAACTTGCAAGTGGGAGAGCTAAGATTCAAGCCTAGTGGTCTGACATCAGAGTCTATGGCTTCAGCTGCTGCCCTATAGGTGCAGGCAATATTCCTACGCACATATCTTTATACACATGCTCATTTCCGTGTAAAAGGTATATTTCCAGCCGTGAACTTGCAGGTTGAAGGGAACAAATGCTTAAAATTCTGTAGTGGACAAAAGTTGTCACATTGCTCTGTAAAGAGGTAAAACCATTTATGATCCCCTCACCAGGTCATGGTCCCTTCTCTGAAGGTGTTTTACTTCCTTTATTAATACATGGAATAAGTAGAGTGGACTTCTGTCTTAACCACGAGTGTGTCTCCCCTTCTAAAACATAAACCACCTGAATTCATCTTGGGTGACTTTTAAGTGCCTCGATTTCATCATCCTCTGGTTGAACAAGCTCGTCCCATATGCCTCTCTCCTGTATTGTCCCCAGGAAGGCACATTTGCTAGCTGCCTATCAACTCTACCAGCACACACACAATTACTCCTAAGGTGCTTAGTTCTGTCAAGACACCTGAACCTCTTATGACCATTGAGTCACACTGATTAGCTGATGGCCTAAGCAGATGGGGAAGGGAGGGGAAGATGTGGAGCGAGGAAGGCTGTTGGCAGCGGGGCTCTGCTGTATCTGTGCTCAGAGAACCTGTGGCTCATTGGGGATGAACAGAACCTGGCATGTGGAAGACCAGCTGAGTTCATCTCGTTTCTCCACCTGCCTCTAGGGGGCCCACCCGACTGGTGCGATTAACATCCCTGGCTCTGGCTTTGCATCAACAGACACTCGGTAGGAGACAGGCAAGAAAAGACATCCTCCATCTCAAGTGTTGCTTGATACCAGAGGCCTCAAACTGTTGGCTGGAGAACGTTGGCCTGAGGATATGTTTTGTTTTTTTTTTTTTGGTTGTTATTGTTTTGTTATGGTTTGTTGAACTGCACAGGGAATTTGAAAAATCCCGAGTGGTTGCCAACAAGTTAAAAATCAGAAAATTTCACATAACAGTTTCTTCTGGAAAAAAAAAAGGGGGAGATCTGGCAACTGGCAATTCTGGGTCTAAATTTCTGCATGGAAGGGAATATCTGTTACCTCTTTTGGACTGGGCAAGTGCTCTGTAATTCACCACACTCCCCACCACTCCCTGTTGTCTCCCATGGTGGCTCTGAATTCATTTCTGTCTGGTGCCTAGAGGTGTATGACCTCAGAGTCCCTGCTCTAGGCTCTTGGCATATAGCACTTATTAAGTTTTATTAATATTTACTGAGCACATACTATATGCCAGGCCTTGTGCTGAGGAGTTAAGTGGGTAATAAAACCAATGTGGTGCCCAGTTCTGGCCTTCAGGGCTCCCCACTAAGGAGAGGAGCCTCATTAAAAAGACAGTCCCTACGGAAGACTACTTAATTACTCTTTCTCAAGTGGGAAGTGGGAAAAGCAGAGTGTGTGAAGACAGTCCAGCAGGGGATCTAAACACACGGGGGAGAAGGTGTGGGGAAGCCTTTCCCATACTCTGTGTATTATCCTTGATCTTGCATTTGAGAACACTGCATCACGGAGAACAGGGATAAATCTTCACACTCAGGGGGAGTGGGGCTGGGGTTGAACCAAGGCCATCTGGATGTAGATTCTTCGCTGGGGCTCTTCTGCAGGAGGGTCTACAAGCACTCAAGAGGAGTGAGTGCCCGAGAAGATGGGGGGCAGTTTACTTGGAGGAAGTGTTGTTACCCTGTCCTGAGGTGGGAGGAGGAGCGGTGGTATTGATGCACTGCCCCGTCCCTTCACCCTCCCCACCTGCGTGCACTGCAGGATTTCCAGGGGCTGGTGCTGCACACTTTTGCCCTA